>NW_026915885.1:0-19563 GCF_034315485.1 Pezoporus occidentalis
CCTCTATGACTCCTGTATGACTTCTCTATGACTCTTCTATGACTCCTCTATGACTCCTCTATGACTCCTCTATGACTCCTCTATGACTCCTGTATGACTCCTCTATGACTCCTCTATGTCTCCTCTATGACTCCTCTATGACTCCTCTATGACTCATCTATGACTCCTCTATGACTCCTCTATGACTCCTCTATGACTCCTCTATGACAGTATGACTCCTCTATGACTCCTCTATGACTCCTCTATGACTCCTCTATGACTCCTCTATGACTCCTCTATGACAGTATGACTCCTCTATGACTCCTCTATGACTCCTCAGTATGACTCCTCTATGACTCCTCTATGACAGTATGACTCCTCTATGACTCCTCTATGACTCCTCTATGACTCCTCTATGACTCCTCTATGACTCCTCTATGACTCCTCTATGACTCCTCTATGACTCCTCTATGACTCCTCTATGACAGTATGACTCCTCTATGACTCCTCTATGACAGTATGACTCCTCTGACTTCTCTATGACTCCTCTATGACTCCTCTATGACTCCTCTATGACTCCTCTATGACTCCTCTATGACAGTATGACTCCTCTATGACTCCTCTATGACTCTATGACTCCTCTATGACTCCTCTATGACTCCTCTATGACTCCTCTATGACTCCTCTATGACTCCTCTATGACTCCTCTATGACTCCTCTATGACTCCTCTATGACTCCTCTATGACTCCTCTATGACTCCTCTATGACTCCTCTATGACTCCTCTATGACTCCTCTATGACCCCTCTATGACCCCTCTATGACTCCTCTATGACTCCTCTATGACTCTATGACTTCTCTATGTCTCTATGACTCCTCTATGACTCCTCTATGACTCCTCTATGACTCCTCTATGACTCCTCTATGACTCCTCTATGACTCCTCTATGACTCCTCTATGACTCCTCTATGACTCCTCTATGACAGTATGACTCCTCTATGACTCCTCTATGACAGTATGACTCCTCTATGACTCCTCTATGACAGTATGACTCCTCTATGACTCCTCTATGACTCCTCTATGACTCCTCTATGACTCCTCTATGACTCCTCTATGACTCCTCTATGACTCCTCTATGACTCCTCTATGACCTCTATGACTCCTCTATGACTCCTCTATGACAGTATGACTCCTCTATGACTCCTCTATGACTCCTCTATGACTCCTCTATGACTCCTCTATGACTCCTCTATGACTCCTCTATGACTCCTCTATGACTCCTCTATGACTCCTCTATGACAGTATGACTCCTCTATGACTCCTCTATGACTCCTCTATGACAGTATGACTCCTCTATGACTCCTCTATGACTCCTCTATGACTCCTCTATGACTCCTCTATGACTCTATGACTCCTCTATGACTCCTCTATGACTCCTCTATGACTCCTCTATGACTCCTCTATGACTCCTCTATGACTCCTCTATGACTCCTCTATGACAGTATGACTCCTCTATGACTCCTCTATGACTCCTCTATGACTCCTCTATGACTCCTCTATGACTCCTCTATGACTCCTCTATGACTCCTCTATGACTCCTCTATGACTCCTCTATGACTCCTCTATGACTCCTCTATGACTCCTCTATGACAGTATGACTCCTCTATGACTCCTCTATGACAGTATGACTCCTCTATGACTCCTCTATGACTCCTCTATGACTCCTCTATGACTCCTCTATGACTCCTCTATGACAGTATGACTCCTCTATGACTCCTCTATGACTCCTCTATGACTCCTCTATGACTCCTCTATGACAGTATGACTCCTCTATGACTCCTCTATGACTCCTCTATGACTCCTCTATGACTCCTCTATGACTCCTCTATGACTCCTCTATGACTCCTCTATGACTCCTCTATGACTCCTCTATGACTCCTCTATGACTCCTCTATGACTCCTCTATGACTCCTCTATGACTCCTCTATGACTCCTCTATGACTCCTCTATGACTCCTCTATGACTCCTCTATGACTCCTCTATGACTCCTCTATGACTCCTCTATGACTCCTCTATGACTCCTCTATGACTCCTCTATGACAGTATGACTCCTCTATGACTCCTCTATGACTCCTCTATGACTCCTCTATGACTCCTCTATGACTCCTCTATGACTCCTCTATGACTCCTCTATGACTCCTCTATGACTCCTCTATGACTCCTCTATGACTCCTCTATGACTCCTCTATGACTCCTCTATGACTCCTCTATGACTCCTCTATGACTCCTCTATGACAGTATGACTCCTCTATGACTCCTCTATGACAGTATGACTCCTCTATGACTCCTCTATGACAGTATGACTCCTCTATGACTCCTCTATGACTCTATGACTCCTCTATGACTCCTCTATGACTCCTCTATGACTCCTCTATGACTCCTCTATGACAGTATGACTCCTCTATGACTCCTCTATGACTCCTCTATGACTCCTCTATGACTCCTCTATGACAGTATGACTCCTCTATGACTCCTCTATGACTCCTCTATGACTCCTCTATGACTCCCCTATGACTCCTCTATGACTCCTCTATGACTCCTCTATGACTCCTCTATGACTCCTCTATGACAGTATGACTCCTCTATGACTCCTCTATGACTCCTCTATGACTCCTCTATGACTCCTCTATGACTCCTCTATGACTCCTCTATGACTCCTCTATGACTCCTCTATGACTCCTCTATGACTCCTCTATGACTCCTCTATGACTCCTCTATGACTCCTCTATGACTCCTCTATGACTCCTCTATGACTCCTCTATGACTCCTCTATGACTCCTCTATGACAGTATGACTCCACTATGACTCCTCTATGACTCCTCTATGACTCCTCTGTGACTCCTCTATGACTCCTCTATGACTCCTCTATGACTCCTCTATGACTCCTCTATGACTCCTCTATGACTCCTCTATGACTCCTCTATGACTCCTCTATGACTCCTCTATGACTCCTCTATGACTCCTCTATGACTCCTCTATGACTCCTCTATGACTCCTCTATGACTCCTCTATGACTCCTCTATGACTCCTCTATGACTCCTCTATGACAGTATGACTCCTCTATGACTCCTCTATGACTCCTCTATGACAGTATGACTCCTCTATGACTCCTCTATGACTCCTCTATGACTCTCTCAGTATGACTCCTCTATGACTCCTCTATGATGACTCCTCTATGACTCCTCTATGACTCCTCTATGACTCCTCTATGACTCCTCTATGACTCCTCTATGACTCCTCTATGACTCCTCTATGACTCCTCTATGACTCCTCAGTATGACTCCTCTATGACTCCTCTATGACTCCTCTATGACTCCTCTATGACTCCTCTATGACTCCTCTATGACAGTATGACTCCTCTATGACTCCTCTATGACTCTATGACTCCTCTATGACTATGACTCCTCTATGACTCCTCTATGACAGTATGACTCCTCTATGACTCCTCTATGACTCCTCTATGACTCCTCTATGACTCCTCTATGACTCCTCTATGACTCCTCTATGACTCCTCTATGACTCCTCTATGACTCCTCTATGACTCCTCTATGACTCCTCTATGACTCCTCTATGACTCCTCAGTATGACTCCTCTATGACTCCTCTATGACTCCTCTATGACTCCTCTATGACTCCTCTATGACTCCTCTATGACTCCTCTATGACTCCTCTATGACTCCTCTATGACTCCTCTATGACTCCTCTATGACTCCTCTATGACTCCTCTATGACTCCTCTATGACTCCTCTATGACTCCTCTATGACTATGACTCCTCTATGACTCCTCTATGACTCCTCTATGACTCCTCTATGACTCCTCTATGACTCCTCTATGACTCCTCTATGACTCTCTATCTATGACTCCTCTATGACTCCTCTATGACTCCTCTATGACTCCTCTATGACTCCTCTATGACTCCTCTGTGACTCCTCTATGACTCCTCTATGACTCCTCTATGACTCCTCTATGACTCCTCTATGACTCCTCTATGACATGACTCCTCTATGACTCCTCTATGACTCCTCTATGACTCCTCTATGACTCCTCTATGACTCCTCTATGACTCCTCTATGACTCCTCTATGACTCCTCTATGACTCCTCTATGACTCCTCTATGACTCCTCTATGACTCCTCTATGACTCCTCTATGACTCCTCTATGACAGTATGACTCCTCTATGACTCCTCTATGACTCCTCTATGACAGTATGACTCCTCTATGACTCCTCTATGACTCCTCTATGACTCCTCTATGACTCCTCTATGACTCCTCTATGACTCCTCTATGACTCCTCTATGACTCCTCTATGACTCCTCTATGACTCCTCTATGACTCCTCTATGACTCCTCTATGACTCCTCTATGACTCCAGTATGACTCCTCTATGACTCCTCTATGACTCCTCTATGACTCCTCTATGACTCCTCTATGACTCCTCTATGACTCCCTATCTATGACTCCTCTATGACTCCTCTATGACTCCTCTATGACTCCTCTATGACTCCTCTATGACTCCTCTATGACTCCTCTATGACTCCTCTATGACTCCTCTATGACTCCTCTATGACTCCTCTATGACTCCTCTATGACTCCTCTATGACTCCTCTATGACTCCTCTATGACTCCTCTATGACTCCTCTATGACTCCCTTATGACTCCTCTATGACTCCTCTATGACTCCTCTATGACAGTATGACTGACTTCTCTATGACTCCTCTATGACTCCTATGACTCCTCTATGACTCCTCTATGACTCCTCTATGACTCCTCTATGACTCCTCTATGACTCCTCTATGACTCCTCTATGACTCCTCTATGACTCCTCTATGACTCCTCTATGACTCTCTATCTATGACTCCTCTATGACTCCTCTATGACTCCTCTATGACTCCTCTATGACTCCTCTATGACTCCTCTATGACTCCTCTATGACTCCTCTATGACTCCTCTATGACTCCTCTATGACTCCTCTATGACTCCTCTATGACTCCTCTATGACTCCTCTATGACTCCTCTATGACTCCTCTATGACTCCTCTATGACTATGACTCCTCTATGACTCCTCTATGACTCCTCTATGACTCCTCTATGACTCCTCTATGACTATGACTCCTCTATGACTCCTCTATGACACTATGACTCCTCTATGACTCCTCTATGACTCCTCTATGACTCCTCTATGACTCCTCTATGACAGTAAGACTCCTCTATGACTCCTCTATGACTCCTCTATGACTCCTCTATGACTCCTCTATGACAGTATGACTCCTCTATGACTCCTCTATGACTCCTCTATGACTCCTCTATGACTCCTCTATGACTCCTCTATGACTCCTCTATGACTCCTCTATGACTCCTCTATGACTCCTCTATGACTCCTCTATGACTCCTCTATGACTGACTCCTCTATGACTCCTCTATGACTCCTCTATGACTCCTCTATGACTCCTCTATGACTCCTCTATGACTCCTCTATGACTCCTCTATGACTCCTCTATGACTCCTCTATGACTCCTCTATGACTCCTCTATGACTCCTCTATGACTCCTCTATGACTCCAGTATGACTCCTCTATGACTCCTCTATGACTCCTCTATGACTCCTCTATGACTCCTCTATGACTCCTCTATGACTCCTCTATGACTCCTCTATGACTCCTCTATGACTCCTCTATGACTCCTCTATGACTCCTCTATGACTCCTCTATGACAGTATGACTCCTCTATGGCTAATCTATGACTCCTCTATGACTCCTCTATGACTCCTCTATGACTCCTCTATGACTCCTCTATGACTCCTCTATGACTCCTCTATGACTCCTCTATGACTCTATGACTCCTCTATGACTCCTCTATGACTCCTCTATGACTCCTCTATGACTCCTCTATGACTCCTCTATGACTCCTCTATGACTCCTCTATGACTCCTCTATGACTCCTCTATGACTCCTCTATGACTCCTCTATGACTCCTCTATGACTCCTCTATGACTCCTCTATGACTCTATGACTCCTCTATGACTCCTCTATGACTCCTCTATGACTCCTCTATGACTCCTCTATGACTCCTCTATGACTCCTCTATGACTCCTCTATGACTCCTCTATGACTCCTATGACTCCTCTATGACTCCTCTATGACTCCTCTATGACTCCTCTATCTATGACTCCTCTATGACTCCTCTATGAAAGACTCCTCTATGACTCCTCTATGACTCCTCTATGACTCCTCTATGACTCCTCTATGACTCCTCTATGACTCCTCTATGACTCCTCTATGACTCCTCTATGACTCCTCTATGACAGTATGACTCCTCTATGACTCCTCTATGACTCCTCTATGACTCCTCTATGACTCCTCTATGACTCCTCTATGACTCCTCTATGACTCCTCTATGACTCCTCTATGACTCCTCTATGACTCCTCTATGACTCCTCTATGACTCAAATATGACTCTATGACTCCTCTATGAATCCTCTATGACTCCTCTATGTCTCCTATATGACTCCTCTTACTCTTGACTACTCTATGACTCCTCTATGACTCCTCTATGACTCCTCTATGACTCCTCTATGACTCCTCTATCCTCTATGACTCCTCTATGACTCTCTCTATGACTCCTCTATGACTCCTCTATGACTCCTCTATCCTCTATGACTCCTCTATGACTCCTCTATGACTCCTCTATGACTCCTCTATGACTCCTCTATGACTCCTCTATGACTCCTCTATGACTCCTCTATGACTCCTCTATGACTCCTCTATGACTCCTCTATGACTCCTCTATGACTCCTCTATGACTCCTCTATGACTCCTCTATGACTCCTCTATGACTCCTCTATGACTCCTCTATGACTCCTCTATGACTCCTCTATGACTCTCTCTATGACTCCTCTATGACTCCTCTATGACTCCTCTATGACTCCTCTATGACTATGACTCCTCTATGACTCCTCTATGACTCCTCTATGACTCCTCTATGACTGACTCTCTATGACTCCTCTATGACTCCTCTATGACTCCTCTATGACTCCTCTATGACTCCTCTATGACTCCTCTATGACTCCTCTATGACTCCTCTATGACTCCTCTATGACTCCTCTATGACTCCTCTATGACTCCTCTATGACTCCTCTATGACTCCTCTATGACTCTATGACCTCTATGACTCCTCTATGACTCCTCTATGACTCCTCTATGACTCTCTATGACTATGACTCCTCTATGACTCCTCTATGACTCCTCTATGACTCCTCTATGACTCCTCTATGACTCCTCTATGACTCCTCTATGACTCCTCTATGACTCCTCTATGACTCCTCTATGACTCCTCTATGACTCCTCTATGACAGTATGACTCCTCTATGACTCCTCTATGACTCCTCTATGACTCCTCTATGACTCCTCTATGACTCCTCTCTATGACTCCTCTATGACTCCTCTATGACTCCTCTATGACTCCTCTATGACTCCTCTATGACTCCTCTATGACTCCTCTATGACTCCTCTATGACTCCTCTATGACTCCTCTATGACTCCTCTATGACTCCTCTATGACTCCTCTATGACTCCTCTATGACTCCTCTATGACTCCTCTATGACTCCTCTATGACTCCTCTATGACTCCTCTATGACTCCTCTATGACTCCTCTATGACTCCTCTATGACTCCTCTATCTATGACTCCTCTATGACTCCTCTATGACTCCTCTATGACTCCTCTATGACTCCTCTATGACTCCTCTATGACTCCTCTATGACTCCTCTATGACTCCTCTATGACTCCTCTATGACTCCTCTATGACTCCTCTATGACTCCTCTATGACTCCTCTATCTATGACTCCTCTATGACTCCTCTATGACTCCTCTATGACAGTATGACTCCTCTATGACTCCTCTATGACTCCTCTATGACTCCTCTATGACTCCTCTATGACTCCTCTATGACTCCTCTATGACTCCTCTATGACTCCTCTATGACTCCTCTATGACTCCTATGACTCCTCTATGACTCCTCTATGACTCCTCTATGACTCCTCTACTCCTCTATGACTCCTCTATGACTCCTCTATGACTCCTCTATGACTCCTCTATGACTCCTCTATGACTCCTCTATGACTCCTCTATGACTCCTCTACTCCTCTATGACTCCTCTATGACTATGACTCCTCTATGACTCCTCTATGACTCCTCTATGACTCCTCTATGACTCCTCTATGACTCCTCTATGACTCCTCTATGACTCCTCTATGACTCTATCCTCTATGACTCCTCTATGACTCCTCTATGACTCCTCTATGACTCCTCTATGACTCCTCTATGACTCCTCTATGACTCCTCTATGACTCCTCTATGACTCCTCTATGACTCCTCTATGACTCCTCTATGACTCCTCTATGACAGTATGACTCCTCTATGACTCCTCTATGACTCCTCTATGACTCCTCTATGACTCCTCTATGACTCCTCTATGACTCCTCTATGACTCCTCTATGACTCCTCTATGACTCCTCTATGACTCCTCTATGACTCCTCTATGACTCCTCTATGATGACTCCTCTATGACTCCTCTATGACTCCTCTATGACTCCTCTATGACTCCTCTATGACTATGACTCCTCTATGACTCTCTCTATGACTCCTCTATGACTCCTCTATGACTCCTCTATGACTCCTCTATGACTCCTCTATGACTATGACTCCTCTATGACTCCTCTATGACTCCTCTATGACTCCTCTATGACTCCTCTATGACTCCTCTATGACTCCTCTATGACTCTCTCTATGACTCCTCTATGACTCTATCTATGACTCCTCTATGACTCCTCTATGACTCCTCTATGACTCCTCTATGACTCCTCTATGACTCCTCTATGACTCCTCTATGACTCCTCTATGACTCCTCTATGACTCCTCTATGACTCCTCTATGACTCCTCTATGACTCCTCTATGACTCTCCTTATGACTCCTCTATGACTCCTCTATGACTCCTCTATGACTCCTCTATGACTCCTCTATGACTCCTCTATGACTCCTCTATGACTCCTCTATGACTCCTCTATGACTCCTCTATGACTCCTCTATGACTCCTCTATGACTCCTCTATGACTCCTCTATGACTCCTCTATGACTCCTCTATGACTCCTCTCCTCTATGACTCCTCTATGACTCCTCTATGACTCCTCTATGACTCCTCTATGACTCCTCTATGACTCCTCTATGACTCCTCTATGACTCCTCTATGACTCCTCTATGACTCCTCTATGACTCCTCTATGACTCCTCTATGACTCCTCTATGACTCCTCTATGACTGACTCCCTCTATGACTCCTCTATGACTCCTCTATGACTCCTCTATGACTCCTCTATGACTCCTCTATGACTCCTCTATGACTCCTCTATGACTCCTCTATGACTCCTCTATCTATGACTCCTCTATGACTCCTCTATGACTCCTCTATGACTCCTCTATGACTCTATGACTCCTCTATGACTCCTCTATCTATGACTCCTCTATGACTCCTCTATGACTCCTCTATGACTCCTCTATGACTCCTCTATGACTCCTCTATGACTCCTCTATGACTCCTCTATGACTCCTCTATGACTCCTCTATGACTCCTCTATGACTCCTCTATGACTCCTCTATGACTCCTCTATGACTCCTCTATGACTCCTCTATGACTCCTCTATGACTCCTCTATGACTCCTCTATGACTCCTCTATGACTCCTCTATGACTCCTCTATGACTCCTCTATGACTCCTCTATGACTGACTCCTCTATGACTCCTCTATGACTCCTCTATGACTCCTCTATCTATGACTCCTCTATGACTCCTCTATGACTCCTCTATGACTCCTCTATGACTCCTCTATGACTCCTCTATGACTCCTCTATGACTCCTCTATGACTCCTCTATGACTCCTCTATGACTCCTCTATGACTCCTCTATGACTATGACTCCTCCTCTATGACTCCTCTATGACTCCTCTATGACTCCTCTATGACTCCTCTATGACTCCTCTATGACTCCTCTATGACTCCTCTATGACTCCTCTATGACTCCTCTATGACTCCTCTATGACTCCTCTATGACTCCTCTATGACTCCTCTATGACTCCTCTATGACTCCTCTATGACTCCTCTATGACTCCTCTATGACTCCTCTATGACTCCTCTATGACTCCTCTATGACTCCTCTATGACTATGACTCCTCTATGACTCCTCTATGACTCCTCTATGACTCCTCTATGACTCCTCTATGACTCCTCTATGACTCCTCTATGACTCCTCTATGACTCCTCTATGACTCCTCTATGACTCCTCTATGACTCCTCTATGACTCCTCTATGACTCCTCTATGACTCCTCTATGACTCCTCTATGACTCCTCTATGACTCCTCTATGACTCCTCTATGACTCCTCTATGACTCCTCTATGACTCCTCTATGACTCCTCTATGACTCCTCTATCTATGACTCCTCTATGACTCCTCTATGACTCCTCTATGACTCCTCTATGACTCCTCTATGACTCCTCTATGACAGTATGACTCCTCTATGACTCCTCTATGACTCCTCTATGACTCCTCTATGACTACTCTATGACTCCTCCTCTATGACTCCTCTATGACTCTATGACTCTCTCTATGACTCCTCTATGACTCCTCTATGACTCCTCTATGACTCCTCTATGACTCCTCTATGACTCCTCTATGACTCCTCTATGACTCCTCTATGACTCCTCTATGACTCCTCTATGACTCCTCTATGACTCCTCTATGACTCCTCTATGACTCCTCTATGACTCCTCTATGACTCCTCTATGACTCCTCTATGACTCCTCTACTCCTCTATGACTCCTCTATGACTCCTCTATGACTCCTCTATGACAGTATGACTCCTCTATGACTCCTCTATGACTCCTCTATGACTCCTCTATTACTCCTCTATGACTCCTCTATGACTATGACTCCTCTATGACTCCTCTATGACTCCTCTATGACACTATGACTCCTCTATGACTCCTCTATGACTCCTCTATGACTCCTCTATGACTCCTCTATGACTCCTCTATGACAGTATGACTCCTCTATGACTCCTCTATGACTCCTCTATGACTCCTCTATGACTCCTCTATGACTCCTCTATGACTATGACTCCTCTATGACTCCTCTATGACTCCTCTATGACTCCTCTATGACTCCTCTATGACTCCTCTATGACTCCTCTATGACTCCTCTATGACTCCTCTATGACTCCTCTATGACTCCTCTATGACTCCTCTATGACTCCTCTATGACTCCTCTATGACTCCTCTATGACTCCTCTATGACTCCTCTATGACTCCTCTATGACTCCTCTATGACTCCTCTATGACTCCTCTATGACTCCTCTATGACTCCTCTATGACTCCTCTATGACTCCTCTATGACTCCTCTATGACTCCTCTATGACTCCTCTATGACTCCTCTATGACTCCTCTATGACTCCTCTATGACTCCTCTATGACTCCTCTATGACTCCTCTATGACTCCTCTATGACTCCTCTATGACTCCTCTATGACAGTATGACTCCTCTATGACTCCTCTATGACTCCTCTATGACTCCTCTATGACTCCTCTATGACTCCTCTATGACTCCTCTATGACTCCTCTATGACTCCTCTGACTATGACTCCTCTATGACTCCTCTATGACTCCTCTATGACTCCTCTATGACTCCTCTATGACTCCTCTATGACTCCTCTATGACTCCTCTATGACTCCTCTATGACTCCTCTATGACTCCTCTATGACTCCTCTATGACTCCTCTATGACTCCTCTATGACTCCTCTATGACTCCTCTATGACTATGACTCCTCTATGACTCCTCTATGACTCCTCTATGACTCCTCTATGACTCCTCTATGACTCCTCTATGACTCCTCTATGACTCCTCTATGACTCCTCTATGACTCCTCTATGACTCCTCTATGACTCCTCTATGACTCCTCTATGACTCCTCTATGACTCCTCTATGACTCCTCTATGACTCCTCTATGACTCCTCTATGACTCCTCTATGACTCCTCTATGACTCCTCTATGACTCCTCTATGACTCCTCTATGACTCCTCTATGACTCCTCTATGACTCCTCTATGACTCCTCTATGACTCCTCTATGACAGTATGACTCCTCTATGACTCCTCTATGACTCCTCTATGACTCCTCTATGACTCCTCTATGACTCCTCTATGACTCCTCTATGACTCCTCTATGACTCCTCTATGACTCCTCTATGACTCCTCTATGACTCCTCTATGACTCCTCTATGACTCCTCTATGACTCCTCTCCTCTATGACTCCTCTATGACTCCTCTATGACTATGACTCCTCTATGACTCCTCTATGACTCCTCTATGACTCCTCTATGACTCCTCTATGACTCCTCTATGACTCCTCTATGACTCCTCTATGACTCCTCTATGACTCCTCTATGACTCCTCTATGACTCCTCTATGACTCCTCTATGACTCCTCTATGACTCCTCTATGACTCCTCTATGACTCCTCTATGACTCCTCTATGACTCCTCTATGACTCCTCTATGACTCCTCTATGACTCCTCTATGACTCCTCTATGACTCCTCTATGACTCCTCTATGACTCCTCTATGACTCCTCTATGACTCCTCTATGACTCCTCTATGACTCCTCTATGACTATGACTATGACTCCTCTATGACTCCTCTATGACTCCTCTATGACTCCTCTATGACTCCTCTATGACTCCTCTATGACTCCTCTATGACTCCTCTATGACTCCTCTATGACTCCTCTATGACTCCTCTATGACTCTATGACTCCTCTATGACTCCTCTATGACTCCTCTATGACTCCTCTATGACTCCTCTATGACTCCTCTATGACTCCTCTATCTATGACTCCTCTATGACTCCTCTATGACTCCTCTATGACTCCTCTATCTATGACTCCTCTATGACTCCTCTATGACTCCTCTATGACTCCTCTATGACTCCTCTATGACTCCTCTATGACTCCTCTATGACTCCTCTATGACTCCTCTATGACTCCTCTATGACTCCTCTATGACTCCTCTATGACTCCTCTATCTATGACTCCTCTATGACTCCTCTATGACTATCCTCTATGACTCCTCTATGACTCCTCTATGACTCCTCTATGACTCCTCTATGACTCCTCTATGACTCCTCTATGACTCCTCATGACTCCTCTATGACTCCTCTATGACTCCTCTATGACTCCTCTATGACTCCTCTATGACTCCTCTATGACTCCTCTATGACTCCTCTATGACTCCTCTATCCTCTATGACTCCTCTATCTATGACTCCTCTATGACTCCTCTATGACTCCTCTATGACTCCTCTATGACTCCTCTATGACTCCTCTATGACTCCTCTATGACTCCTCTATGACTCCTCTATGACTCCTCTATGACTCCTCTATGACTCCTCTATGACTCCTCTATGACTCTCTATGACTCCTCTATGACTCCTCTATGACTCCTCTATGACTCCTCTATGACTCCTCTATGACTCCTCTATGACTCCTCTATGACTCCTCTATGACTCCTCTATGACTCCTCTATGACTCCTCTATGACTCCTCTATGACTCCTCTATGACTCCTCTATGACTCCTCTATGACTCCTCTATGACTCCTCTATGACTCCTCTATGACTCCTCTATGACTCCTCTATGACTCCTCTATGACTCCTCTATGACTCCTCTATGACTCCTCTATGACAGTATGACTCCTCTATGACTCTCTGACTCCTCTATGACTCCTCTATGACTCCTCTATGACTCCTCTATGACTCCTCTATGACTCCTCTATGACTCCTCTATGACTCCTCTATGACTCCTCTATGACTCCTCTATGACTCCTCTATGACTCCTCTATGACTCCTCTATGACTCCTCTATGACTCCTCTATGACTCCTCTATGACTCCTCTATGACTCCTCTATGACTCCTCTATGACTCCTCTATGACTCCTCTATGACTCCTCTATGACTCCTCTATGACTCCTCTATGACTCCTCTATGACTCCTCTATGACTCCTCTATGACTCCTCTATGACTCCTCTATGACTCCTCTATGACTCCTCTATGACTCCTCTATGACTCCTCTATGACTCCTCTATGACTCCTCTATGACTCCTCTATGACTCCTCTATGACTCCTCTATGACTCCTCTATGACTCCTCTATGACAGTATGACTCCTCTATGACTCCTCTATGACTCCTCTATGACTCCTCTATGACTCCTCTATGACTCCTCTATGACTCCTCTATGACTCCTCTATGACTCCTCTATGACTCCTCTATGACTCCTCTATGACTCCTCTATGACTCCTCTATGACTCCTCTATGACTCCTCTATGACTCCTCTATGACTCCTCTATGACTCCTCTATGACTCCTCTATGACGACTCTATGACTCCTCTATGACTCCTCTATGACTCCTCTATGACTCCTCTATGACTCCTCTATGACTCCTCTATGACTCCTCTATGACTCCTCTATGACTCCTCTATGACTCCTCTATCTATGACTCCTCTATGACTCCTCTATGACTCCTCTATGACTCCTCTATGACTCCTCTATGACTCCTCTATGACTCCTCTATGACTCCTCTATGACTCCTCTATGACTCCTCTATGATGACTCCTCTATGACTCCTCTATGACTCCTCTATGACTCCTCTATGACTCTCTATCTATGACTCCTCTATGACTCCTCTATGACTCCTCTATGACTCCTCTATGACTCCTCTATGACTCCTCTATCTATGACTCCTCTATGACTCCTCTATGACTCCTCTATGACAGTATGACTCCTCTATGACTGACTCCTCTATGACTCCTCTATGACTCCTCTATGACTCCTCTATGACTCCTCTATGACTCCTCTATGACTCCTCTATGACTCCTCTATGACTCCTCTATGACTCCTCTATGACTCCTCTATGACTCCTCTATGACTCCTCTATGACTCCTCTATGACTCCTCTATGACTCCTCTATGACTCCTCTATGACTCCTCTATGACTCCTCTATCTATGACTCCTCTATGACTCCTCTATGACTCCTCTATGACAGTATGACTCCTCTATGACTCCTCTATGACTCCTCTATGACTCCTCTATGACTCCTCTATGACTCCTCTATGACTCCTCTATGACTCCTCTATGACTCCTCTATGACTCCTCTATGACTCCTCTATGACTCCTCTATGACTCCTATGACTCCTCTATGACTCCTCTATGACTCCTCTATGACTCCTCTATGACTCCTCTATGACTCCTCTATGACTCCTCTATGACTCCTCTATGACAGTATGACTCCTCTATGACTCCTCTATGACTCCTCTATGACTCCTCTATGACTCCTCTATGACTCCTCTATGACTCCTCTATGACTCCTCTATGACTCCTCTATGACTCCTCTATGACTCCTCTATGACTCCTCTATGACTCCTCTATGACTCCTCTATGACTCCTCTATGACTCCTCTATGACTCCTCTATGACTCCTCTATGACTCCTCTATGACTCCTCTATGACTCCTCTATGACTCCTCTATGACTCCTCTATGACTCCTCTATGACTCCTCTATGACTCCTCTATGACTCCTCTATGACTCCTCTATGACTCCTCTATGACTCCTCTATGACAGTATGACTCCTCTATGACTCCTCTATGACTCCTCTATGACTCCTCTATGACTCCTCTATGACTCCTCTATGACTCCTCTATGACTCCTCTATGACTCCTCTATGACTCCTCTATGACTCCTCTATGACTCCTCTATGACTCCTCTATGACTCCTATATGACTCCTCTATGACTCCTCTATGACTCCTATGACTCCTCTATGACTCCTCTATGACAGTATGACTCCTCTATGACTCCTCTATGACTCCTCTATGACTCCTCTATGACTCCTCTATGACTCCTCTATGACTCCTCTATGACTCCTCTATGACTCCTCTATGACTCCTCTATGACTCCTCTATGACTCCTCTATGACTCCTCTATGACTCCTCTATGACTCCTCTATGACTCCTCTATGACTCCTCTATGACTCCTCTATGACTCCTCTATGACTCCTCTATGACTCCTCTATGACTCCTCTATGACTCCTCTATGACTCCTCTATGACTCCTCTATGACTCCTCTATGACTCCTCTATGACTCCTCTATGACTCCTCTATGACTCCTCTATGACTCCTCTATGACTCCTCTATGACTCCTCTATCTATGACTCCTCTATGACTCCTCTATGACTCCTCTATGACTCCTCTATGACTCCTCTATGACTCCTCTATGACTCCTCTATGACTCCTCTATGACTCCTCTATGACTCCTCTATGACTCCTCTATGACTCCTCTATGACTCCTCTATGACTCCTCTATGACTCCTCTATGACTCCTCTATGACTCCTCTATGACTCCTCTATGACAGTATGACTCCTCTATGACTCCTCTATGACTCCTCTATGACTCCTCTATGACTCCTCTATGACTCCTCTATGACTCCTCTATGACTCCTCTATGACTCCTCTATGACTCCTCTATGACTCCTCTATGACTCCTCTATGACTCCTCTATGACTCTATGACTCCTCTATGACTCCTCTATGACTCCTCTATCTATGACTCCTCTATGACTCCTCTATGACTCCTCTATGACTCCTCTATGACTCCTCTATGACTCCTCTATGACTCCTCTATGACTCCTCTATGACTCTCTATCTATGACTCCTCTATGACTCCTCTATGACTCCTCTATGACTCCTCTATGACTCCTCTATGACTCCTCTATGACTCCTCTATGACTCCTCTATGACTCCTCTATGACTCCTCTATGACTCCTCTATGACTCCTCTATGACTCCTCTATGACTCCTCTATGACTCCTCTATGACTCCTCTATGACTCCTCTATGACACTATGACTCCTCTATGACTCCTCTATGACTCCTCTATGACAGTATGACTCCTCTATGACTCCTCTATGACTCCTCTATGACTCCTCTATGACTCCTCTATGACTCCTCTATGACTCCTCTATGACTCCTCTATGACTCCTCTATGACTCCTCTCTATGACTCCTCTATGACTCCTCTATGACTCTATGACTCCTCTATGACTCCTCTATGACTCCTCTATGACTCCTCTATGACTCCTCTATCCTCTATGACTCCTCTATGACTCCTCTCTGACTCCTCTATGACAGTATGACTCCTATATGACTCCTCTATGACTCCTCTATGACTCCTCTATGACTCCTCTATGACTCCTCTATGACTCCTCTATGACTCCTCTATGACTCCTCTATGACTCCTCTATGACTCCTCTATGACTCCTCTATGACTCTCTCTATGACTCCTCTATGACTCCTCTATGACTCCTCTATGACTCCTCTATGACTCCTCTATGACTCCTCTATGACTCCTCTATGACTCCTCTATGACTCCTCTATGACTCCTCTATGACTCCTCTATGACGGTATGACTCCTCTATGACTCCTCTATGACTCTCTATGACTCCTCTATGACTCCTCTACGACTCCTCTATGACTCCTCTATGAGTCCTCTATGACTCCTCTATGACTCCTCTATGACTCCTCTATGACTCTCTATCTATGACTCCTCTATGACTCTATGACTCTCTATCTATGACTCCTCTATGACTCCTCTATGACTCCTCTATGACTCCTCTATGACTCCTCTATGACTCCTCTATGACTCCTCTATGACTCCTCTATGACTCCTCTATGACTCCTCTATGACTCCTCTATGACTCCTCTATGACTCCTCTATGACTCCTCTATGACTCCTCTATGACTCCTCTATGACTCCTCTATGACTCCTCTATGACTCCTCTATATGACTCCTCTATGACTCCTCTATGACTCCTCTATGACTCCTCTATGACTCTATGACTCCTCTATGACTCCTCTATGACTCCTCTATGACTCCTCTATGACTCCTCTATGACTCCTCTATGACTCCTCTATGACTCCTCTATGACTCCTCTATGACTCCTCTATGACTCCTCTATGACTCCTCTATGACTCCTCTATGACTCCTCTATGACTCCTCTATGACTCCTCTATGACTCCTCTATGACTCCTCTATGACTCCTCTATGACTCCTCTATGACTCCTCTATGACTCCTCTATGACTCCTCTATGACTCCTCTATGACTCCTCTATGACTCTATGACTCCTCTATGACTCCTCTATGACTCCTCTATGACTCCTCTATGACTCCTCTATCTATGACTCCTCTATGACTCCTCTATGACTCCTCTATGACTCCTCTATGACTCCTCTATGACTCCTCTATGACTCCTCTATGACTCCTCTATGACTCCTCTATGACTCCTCTATGACTCCTCTATGACTCCTCTATGACTCCTCTATGACTCCTCTATGACTCCTCTATGACTCCTCTATGACTATGACTCCTCTATGACTCCTCTATGACTCCTCTATGACTCCTCTATGACTCCTCTATGACTCCTCTATCTATGACTCCTCTATGACTCCTCTATGACTCCTCTATGACTCCTCTATGACTCCTCTATGACTCCTCTATGACTCCTCTATGACTCCTCTATGACTCCTCTATGACTCCTCTATGACTCCTCTATGACTCCTCTATGACTCCTCTATGACTCCTCTATGACTCCTCTATGACTCCTCTATGACTCCTCTATGACAGTATGACTCCTCTATGACTCCTCTATGACTCATCTATGACTCCTCTATGACTCCTCTATGACTCCTCTACTCCTCTATGACTCCTCTATGACTCCTCTATGACTCCTCTATGACTCCTCTATGACTCCTCTATGACTCCTCTATGACTCCTCTATGACTCCTCTATGACTCCTCTATGACTCCTCTATGACTCCTCTATGACTCCTCTATGACTCCTCTATGACTCCTCTATGACTCCACTGTGACTCTTCTGTGACTCCTCTATGACTCCTATATGACTCCTCTATGACTCCTCTATGACTCCTCTATGACTCCTCTATGACTTCTCTATGACTCCTCTATGACTCCTCTATGACTCCTCTATGACTCCTCTATGACTCCTCTATGACTCCTCTATGACTGATCTATGACTCCTCTATGACTCCTCTATGACTCCTCTATGACAGTATGACTCCTCTATGACTCCTCTATGACTCCTCTATGACTCCTCTATGACTCCTCTATGACTCCTCTATGACTCCTCTATGACTCCTCTATGACTCCTCTATGACTCCTCTATGACTCCTCTATGACTCCTCTATGACTCCTCTATGACTCCTCTATGACTCCTCTATGACTCCTCTATGACTCCTCTATGACTCCTCTATGACTCCTCTATGACTCCTCTATGACTCCTCTATGACTCCTCTATGACTCCTCTATGAATCCTCTATGACTCTCTATGACTCCTCTATGACTCCTCTATGACTCCTCTGTGACTCCTCTGTGACTCCTCT
>NW_026915886.1:0-49750 GCF_034315485.1 Pezoporus occidentalis
TTGGATTCAAATGGAGTTTTAGGTATGAAACCGAGGAGAGACTGCAATGATGGTGACACCGTTGCAAAGCAGCCTGTGTGCTGAAGAGGCCCAGCACTAGCTTTCCCTGCTGGTTCTTCTGCTGTGGGAGCAGATGCCACTGTTCATTCTGCGCTGACTGTGTTGCTGCCAGCAGAGAGCAGGCTCTGAACTGATTCCATTCAAATGATTTTCCTGTATGAAAGGGAGCAGTGAAAGCAACGATGGATGCACCAATGTAAAGGTGATTGTGTGCTGAACAGGTCCAGCACCAGCTTTCATCCTGGCTCTTCTGCTGTGGAGCACAGAGGCCAAACGTTCGTGCTGTACTCACTGGGCTGCAGGGCAGCTGAAAGCGACCAGCTGAGAATTTGGATTCAAATGGAGTTTTAGGTATGAAACCGAGGAGAGACTGCAATGATGGTGACACCGTTTCAAAGCAGCCTGTGTGCTGAAGAGGCCCAGCACTAGCTTTCCCTGCTGGTTCTTCTGCTGTGGGAGCAGATGCCACTGTTCATTCTGCGCTGACTGTGTTGCTGCGCAGCAGAGAGCAGGCTCTGAACTGATTCCATTCAAATGCTTTTCCTGTATGAAAGGGAGCAGTGAAAGCAACGATGGATGCACCAATGTAAAGGTGATTGTGTGCTGAACAGGTCCAGCACCAGCTTTCCCTCCTGACTCTTCTGCTGTGGGAGCAGAGGCCAAACGTTCGTGCTGTACTCACTGTGCTGCCTGCAGCTGAGAGACCAGCTGAGAATTTGGATTCAAATGGACTTTTAGGTATGAAACCGAGGAGAGACTGCAATGATGGTGACACCGTTGCAAAGCAGCCTGTGTGCTGAAGAGGCCCAGCACTAGCTTTCCCTGCTGGTTCTTCTGCTGTGGGAGCAGATGCCACTGTTCTTTCTGTGCTGACTGTGTTGCTGCGTAGCAGAGAGCAGGCTCTGGACTGATTCCATTCAAATGCTTTTCCTGTATGAAAGGGAGCAGTGAAAGCAACGATGGATGCACCGATGTAAAAGTGACTGTGTGCTGAACAGGTCCAACACCAGCTTTCCCTCCTGGCTCTTCTGCTGTGGGAGCAGAGGCCAAACGTTCGTGCTGTACTCACTGGGCTGCTGGGCAGCTGAAAGCGACCACCTGAATTTGGATTCAAATGGACTTTTAGGTATGAAACCGAGGAGAGACTGCAATGATGGTGACACCGTTGCAAAGCAGCCTGTGTGCTGAAGAGGCCCAGCACCAGCTTTCCCTGCTGGTTCTTCTGCTGTGGGAGCAGATGCCACTGTTCATTCTGTGCTGACTGTGTTGCTGCGCAGCAGAGAGCAGGCTCTGAACTGATTCCATTCAAATGCTTTTCCTGTATGAAAGGGAGCAGTGAAAGCAACGATGGATGCACCAATGTAAAGGTGATTGTGTGCTGAACAGGTCCAGCACCAGCTTTCCCTCCTGGCTCTTCTGCTGTGGGAGCAGAGGCCAAACGTTCGTGCTGTACTCACTGTGCTGCCTGCAGCTGAGAGACCAGCTGAGAATTTGGATTCAAATGGAGTTTTAGGTATGAAACCGAGGAGAGACTGCAATGATGGTGACACCGTTGCAAAGCAGCCTGTGTGCTGAAGAGGCCCAGCATTAGCTTTCCCTGCTGGTTCTTCTGCTGTGGGAGCAGATGCCACTGTTCATTCTGCGCTGACTGTGTTGCTGCGCAGCAGAGAGCAGGCTCTGAACTGATTCCATTCAAATGCTTTTCCTGTATGAAAGGGAGCAGTGAAAGCAACGATGGATGCACCAATGTAAAGGTGATTGTGTGCTGAACAGGTCCAGCACCAGCTTTCAATCCTGGCTCTTCTGCTGTGGGAGCAAAGGCCAAACGTTCGTGCTGTACTCACTGGGCTGCTGGGCAGCTGAAAGCGACCACCTGAGAATTTGGATTCAAATGGACTTTTAGGTATGAAACCGAGGAGAGACTGCAATGATGGTGACACCGTTGCAAAGCAGCCTGTGTGCTGAAGAGGCCCAGCACCAGCTTTCCCTGCTGGTTCTTCTGCTGTGGGAGCAGATGCCACAGTTCATTCTGTGCTGACTGCGTTGCTGCCAGCAGAGAGCAGGCTCTGAACTGATTCCATTCAAATGCTTTTCCTGTATGAAAGGGAGCAGTGAAAGCAACGATGGATGCACCAATGTAAAGGTGATTGTGTGCTGAACAGGTCCAGCACCAGCTTTCAATCCTGACACTTCTGCTGTGGGAGCAGAGGCCAAACGTTCGTGCTGTACTCACTGTGCTGCCTGCAGCTGAGAGAGACCACCTGAGAATTTGGATTCAAATGGAGTTTTAGGTATGAAACCGAGGAGAGACTGCAATGATGGTGACACCGTTGCAAAGCAGCCTGTGTGCTGAAGAGGCCCAGCACAGCTTTCCCAGCTGGTTCTTCTGCTGTGGGAGCAGATGCCACTGTTCATTCTGTGCTGACTTTGTTGCTGCGCAGCAGAGAGCAGGCTCTGAACTGATTCCATTCAAATGCTTTTCCTGTATGAAAGGGAGCAGTGAAAGCAACGATGGATGCACCAATGTAAAGGTGATTGTGTGCTGAACAGGTCCAACGCCAGCTTTCCCTCCTGGCTCTTCTGCTGTGGGAGCAGAGGCCAAACAATAGTGCTGTACTAACTGTGCTGCCTGCAGCTGAGAGAGACCACCTGAGAATTTGGATTCAAATGGACTTTTAGGTATGAAACCGAGGAGAGACTGCAATGATGGTGACACCGTTGCAAAGCAGCCTGTGTGCTGAAGAGGCCCAGCATTAGCTTTCCCTGCTGGTTCTTCTGCTGTGGGAGCAGATGTCACTGTTCATTCTGTGCTGACTGTGTTGCTGCGCAGCAGAGAGCAGGCTCTGGACTGATTCCATTCAAATGCTTTTCCTGTATGAAAGGGAGCAGTGAAAGCAACGATGGATGCACCAATGTAAAGGTGATTGTGTGCTGAACAGGTCCAGCACCAGCTTTCAATCCTGACACTTCTGCTGTGGGAGCAGAGGCCAAACGTTCGTGCTGTACTCACAGGGCTGCTGGGCAGCTGAAAGCGACCACCTGAGAATTTGGATTCAAATGGACTTTTAGGTATGAAACCGAGGAGAGACTGCAATGATGGTGACACCGTTGCAAAGCAGCCTGTGTGCTGAAGAGGCCCAGCACTAGCTTTCCCTGCTGGTTCTTCTGCTGTGGGAGCAGATGCCACTGTTCATTCTGTGCTGACTGTGTTGCTGCCAGCAGAGAGCAGGCTCTGAACTGATTCCATTCAAATGCTTTTCCTGTATGAAAGGGAGCAGTGAAAGCAACGATGGATGCACCAATGTAAAGTTGATTGTGTGCTGAACAGGTCCAGCACCAGCTTTCAATCCTGACACTTCTGCTGTGGGAGCAGAAGCCAAACGTTCGTGCTGTACTCACTGTGCTGCCTGCAGCTGAGAGAGACCAGCTGAGAATTTGGATTCAAATGGACTTTTAGGTATGAAACCGAGGAGAGACTGCAATGATGGTGACACCGTTGCAAAGCAGCCTGTGTGCTGAAGAGGCCCAGCACTAGCTTTCCCTGCTGGTTCTTCTGCTGTGGGAGCAGATGCCACTGTTCATTCTGTGCTGACTGTGTTGCTGCGCAGCAGAGAGCAGGCTCTGAACTGATTCCATTCAAATGCTTTTCCTGTATGAAAGGGAGCAGTGAAAGCAACGATGGATGCACCAATGTAAAGGTGATTGTGTGCTGAACAGGTCCAGCATAAGCTTTCAATCCTGGCTCTTCTGCTGTGGGAGCAGAAGCCAAACGTTCGTGCTGTACTCACTGTGCTGCTGGGCAGCTGAAAGCGACCAGCTGAGAATTTGGATTCAAATGGAGTTTTAGGTATGAAACCGAGGAGAGACTGCAATGATGGTGACACCGTTGCAAAGCAGCCTGTGTGCTGAAGAGGCCCAGCACTAGCTTTCCCAGCTGGTTCTTCTGCTGTGGGAGCAGATGCCACTGTTCATTCTGCGCTGTGTTGCTGCGTAGCAGAGAGCAGGCTCTGGACTGATTCCATTCAAATGCTTTTCCTGTATGAAAGGGAGCAGTGAAAGCAACGATGGATGCACCGATGTAAAGGTGATTGTGTGCTGAACAGGTCCAGCACCAGCTTTCCCTCCTGGCTCTTCTGCTGTGGGAGCAGAGGCCAAACGTTCGTGCTGTACTCACTGGGCTGCTGGGCAGCTGAAAGAGACCAGCTGAGAATTTGGATTCAAATGGACTTTTAGGTATGAAACCGAGGAGAGACTGCAATGATGGTGACACCGTTGCAAAGCAGCCTGTGTGCTGAAGAGGCCCAGCACCAGCTTTCCCTGCTGGTTCTTCTGCTGTGGGAGCAGATGCCACTGTTCTTTCTGTGCTGACTGTGTTGCTGCCAGCAGAGAGCAGGCTCTGAACTGATTCCATTCAAATGCTTTTCCTGTATGAAAGGGAGCAGTGAAAGCAACAATGGATGCACCAATGTAAAGTTGATTGTGTGCTGAACAGGTCCAGCACCAGCTTTCAATCCTGACACTTCTGCTGTGGGAGCAGAGGCCAAACGTTCGTGCTGTACTCACTGTGCTGCCTGCAGCTGAGAGCGACCAGCTGAGAATTTGGATTCAAATGGACTTTTAGGTATGAAACCGAGGAGAGACTGCAATGATGGTGACACCGTTGCAAAGCAGCCTGTGTGCTGAAGAGGCCCAGCACCAGCTTTCCCTGCTGGTTCTTCTGCTGTGGGAGCAGATGCCACTGTTCATTCTGTGCTGACTGTGTTGCTGCGCAGCAGAGAGCAGGCTCTGAACTGATTCCATTCAAATGCTTTTCCTGTATGAAAGGGAGCAGTGAAAGCAACGATGGATGCACCGATGTAAAAGTGATTGTGTGCTGAACAGGTCCAGCACCAGCTTTCCCTCCTGGCTCTTCTGCTGTGGGAGCAGAGGCCAAACGTTCGTGCTGTACTCACTGGGCTGCTGGGCAGCTGAAAGCGACCAGCTGAGAATTTGGATTCAAATGGACTTTTAGGTATGAAACCGAGGAGAGACTGCAATGATGGTGACACCGTTGCAAAGCAGCCTGTGTGCTGAAGAGGCCCAGCACTAGCTTTCCCTGCTGGTTCTTCTGCTGTGGGAGCAGATGCCACTGTTCTTTCTGTGCTGACTGTGTTGCTGCCAGCAGAGAGCAGGCTCTGAACTGATTCCATTCAAATGCTTTTCCTGTATGAAAGGGAGCAGTGAAAGCAACGATGGATGCACCAATGTAAAGGTGATTGTGTGCTGAACAGGTCCAGCACCAGCTTTCAATCCTGACACTTCTGCTGTGGGAGCAGAGGCCAAACGTTCGTGCTGTACTCACTTTGCTGCCTGCAGCTGAGAGCGACCACCTGAGAATTTGGATTCAAATGGACTTTTAGGTATGAAACCGAGGAGAGACTGCAATGATGGTGACACCGTTGCAAAGCAGCCTGTGTGCTGAAGAGGCCCAGCACCAGCTTTCCCTGCTGGTTCTTCTGCTGTGGGAGCAGATGCCACAGTTCATTCTGTGCTGACTGTGTTGCTGCCAGCAGAGAGCAGGCTCTGAACTGATTCCATTCAAATGCTTTTCCTGTATGAAAGGGAGCAGTGAAAGCAACGATGGATGCACCAATGTAAAGTTGATTGTAAAGGTGATTGTGTGCTGAACAGGTCCAGCACCAGCTTTCAATCCTGGCTCTTCTGCTGTGGGAGCAGAGGCCAAACGTTCGTGCTGTACTCACTGTGCTGCCTGCAGCTGAGAGCGACCAGCTGAGAATTTGGATTCAAATGGACTTTTAGGTATGAAACCGAGGAGAGACTGCAATGATGGTGACACCGTTGCAAAGCAGCCTGTGTGCTGAAGAGGCCCAGCATTAGCTTTCCCTGCTGGTTCTTCTGCTGTGGGAGCAGATGGCAGCTGAGAGCGACCAGCTGAGAATTTGGATTCAAATGGACTTTTAGGTATGAAACCGGAGAGACTGCAATGATGGTGACACCGTTGCAAAGCAGCCTGTGTGCTGAAGAGGCCCAGCACTAGCTTTCCCTGCTGGTTCTTCTGCTGTGGGAGCAGATGCCACTGTTCATTCTGTGCTGACTGTGTTGCTGCGCAGCAGAGAGCAGGCTCTGAACTGATTCCATTCAAATGCTTTTCCTGTATGAAAGGGAGCAGTGAAAGCAACGATGGATGCACCAATGTAAAGGTGATTGTGTGCTGAACAGGTCCAGCACAAGCTTTCAATCCTGGCTCTTCTGCTGTGGGAGCAGAGGCCAAACGTTCGTGCTGTACTCACTGTGCTGCTGGGCAGCTGAAAGCGACCAGCTGAGAATTTGGATTCAAATGGACTTTTAGGTATGAAACCGAGGAGAGACTGCAATGATGGTGACACCGTTGCAAAGCAGCCTGTGTGCTGAAGAGGCCCAGCACTAGCTTTCCCTGCTGGTTCTTCTGCTGTGGGAGCAGATGCCACTGTTCATTCTGTGCTGACTGTGTTGCTGCCAGCAGAGAGCAGGCTCTGAACTGATTCCATTCAAATGCTTTTCCTGTATGAAAGGGAGCAGTGAAAGCAACGATGGATGCACCAATGTAAAGGTGATTGTGTGCTGAACAGGTCCAGCACCAGCTTTCAATCCTGACACTTCTGCTGTGGGAGCAGAGGCCAAACGTTCGTGCTGTACTCACTGTGCTGCCTGCAGCTGAGAGCGACCAGCTGAGAATTTGGATTCAAATGGACTTTTAGGTATGAAACCGAGGAGAGACTGCAATGATGGTGACACCGTTGCAAAGCAGCCTGTGTGCTGAAGAGGCCCAGCACTAGCTTTCCCTGCTGGTTCTTCTGCTGTGGGAGCAGATGCCACTGTTCATTCTGTGCTGACTGTGTTGCTGCCAGCAGAGAGCAGGCTCTGAACTGATTCCATTCAAATGCTTTTCCTGTATGAAAGGGAGCAGTGAAAGCAACGATGGATGCACCAATGTAAAGGTGATTGTGTGCTGAACAGGTCCAGCACCAGCTTTCAATCCTGACACTTCTGCTGTGGGAGCAGAGGCCAAACGTTCGTGCTGTACTCACTGTGCTGCCTGCAGCTGAGAGCGACCAGCTGAGAATTTGGATTCAAATGGACTTTTAGGTATGAAACCGAGGAGAGACTGCAATGATGGTGACACCGTTGCAAAGCAGCCTGTGTGCTGAAGAGGCCCAGCACTAGCTTTCCCTGCTGGTTCTTCTGCTGTGGGAGCAGATGCCACTGTTCATTCTGTGCTGACTGTGTTGCTGCGCAGCAGAGAGCAGGCTCTGAACTGATTCCATTCAAATGCTTTTCCTGTATGAAAGGGAGCAGTGAAAGCAACGATGGATGCACCAATGTAAAGGTGATTGTGTGCTGAACAGGTCCAGCACAAGCTTTCAATCCTGGCTCTTCTGCTGTGGGAGCAGAGGCCAAACGTTCGTGCTGTACTCACTGTGCTGCTGGGCAGCTGAAAGCGACCAGCTGAGAATTTGGATTCAAATGGACTTTTAGGTATGAAACCGAGGAGAGACTGCAATGATGGTGACACCGTTGCAAAGCAGCCTGTGTGCTGAAGAGGCCCAGCACTAGCTTTCCCTGCTGGTTCTTCTGCTGTGGGAGCAGATGCCACTGTTCATTCTGTGCTGACTGTGTTGCTGCGCAGCAGAGAGCAGGCTCTGAACTGATTCCATTCAAATGCTTTTCCTGTATGAAAGGGAGCAGTGAAAGCAACGATGGATGCACCAATGTAAAGGTGATTGTGTGCTGAACAGGTCCAGCACCAGCTTTCCCTCCTGGCTCTTCTGCTGTGGGAGCAGAGGCCAAACGTTCGTGCTGTACTCACTGTGCTGCCTGCAGCTGAGAGAGACCAGCTGAGAATTTGGATTCAAATGGACTTTTAGGTATGAAACCGAGGAGAGACTGCAATGATGGTGACACCGTTGCAAAGCAGCCTGTGTGCTGAAGAGGCCCAGCACTAGCTTTCCCTGCTGGTTCTTCTGCTGTGGGAGCAGATGCCACTGTTCATTCTGTGCTGACTGTGTTGCTGCCAGCAGAGAGCAGGCTCTGAACTGATTCCATTCAAATGCTTTTCCTGTATGAAAGGGAGCAGTGAAAGCAACGATGGATGCACCAATGTAAAGGTGATTGTGTGCTGAACAGGTCCAGCACCAGCTTTCAATCCTGGCTCTTCTGCTGTGGGAGCAGGCCAAACGTTCGTGCTGTACTCACTGTGCTGCCTGCAGCTGAGAGCGACCAGCTGAGAATTTGGATTCAAATGGACTTTTAGGTATGAAACCGAGGAGAGACTGCAATGATGGTGACACCGTTGCAAAGCAGCCTGTGTGCTGAAGAGGCCCAGCACTAGCTTTCCCTGCTGGTTCTTCTGCTGTGGGAGCAGATGCCACTGTTCATTCTGTGCTGACTGTGTTGCTGCGTAGCAGAGAGCAGGCTCTGGACTGATTCCATTCAAATGCTTTTCCTGTATGAAAGGGAGCAGTGAAAGCAACGATGGATGCACCAATGTAAAGGTGACTGTGTGCTGAACAGGTCCAGCACCAGCTTTCCCTCCTGGCTCTTCTGCTGTGGGAGCAGAGGCCAAACGTTCGTGCTGTACTCACTGTGCTGCTGGGCAGCTGAGAGCGACCACCTGAGAATTTGGAATCAAATGGACCTTTAGGTATGAAACCGAGGAGAGACTGCAATGATGGTGACACCGTTGCAAAGCAGCCTGTGTGCTGAAGAGGCCCAGCACCAGCTTTCCCTGCTGGTTCTTCTGCTGTGGGAGCAGATGCCACAGTTCATTCTGTGCTGACTGTGTTGCTGCCAGCAGAGAGCAGGCTCTGAACTGATTCCATTCAAATGCTTTTCCTGTATGAAAGGGAGCAGTGAAAGCAACGATGGATGCACCAATGTAAAGTTGATTGTGTGCTGAACAGGTCCAGCACCAGCTTTCAATCCTGACACTTCTGCTGTGGGAGCAGAGGCCAAACGTTCGTGCTGTACTCACTGTGCTGCCTGCAGCTGAGAGCGACCAGCTGAGAATTTGGATTCAAATGGACTTTTAGGTATGAAACCGAGGAGAGACTGCAATGATGGTGACACCGTTGCAAAGCAGCCTGTGTGCTGAAGAGGCCCAGCATTAGCTTTCCCTGCTGGTTCTTCTGCTGTGGGAGCAGATGCCACTGTTCATTCTGTGCTGACTGTGTTGCTGCGCAGCAGAGAGCAGGCTCTGAACTGATTCCATTCAAATGCTTTTCCTGTATGAAAGGGAGCAGTGAAAGCAACGATGGATGCACCAATGTAAAGGTGATTGTGTGCTGAACAGGTCCAGCACCAGCTTTCAATCCTGGCTCTTCTGCTGTGGGAGCAGAAGCCAAACGTTCGTGCTGTACTCACTGTGCTGCTGGGCAGCTGAAAGCAACCAGCTGAGAATTTGGATTCAAATGGACTTTTAGGTATGAAACCGAGGAGAGACTGCAATGATGGTGACACCGTTGCAAAGCAGCCTGTGTGCTGAAGAGGCCCAGCACTAGCTTTCCCTGCTGGTTCTTCTGCTGTGGGAGCAGATGCCACTGTTCATTCTGTGCTGACTGTGTTGCTGCGCAGCAGAGAGCAGGCTGTGGACTGATTCCATTCAAATGCTTTTCCTGTATGAAAGGGAGCAGTGAAAGCAACGATGGATGCACCAATGTAAAGGTGATTGTGTGCTGAACAGGTCCAGCACCAGCTTTCAATCCTGACACTTCTGCTGTGGGAGCAGAGGCCAAACGTTCGTGCTGTACTCACTGTGCTGCCTGCAGCTGAGAGCGACCACCTGAGAATTTGGATTCAAATGGACTTTTAGGTATGAAACCGAGGAGAGACTGCAATGATGGTGACACCGTTGCAAAGCAGCCTGTGTGCTGAAGAGGCCCAGCACCAGCTTTCCCTGCTGGTTCTTCTGCTGTGGGAGCAGATGCCACTGTTCATTCTGTGCTGACTGTGTTGCTGCCAGCAGAGAGCAGGCTCTGAACTGATTCCATTCAAATGCTTTTCCTGTATGAAAGGGAGCAGTGAAAGCAACGATGGATGCACCAATGTAAAGTTGATTGTGTGCTGAACAGGTCCAGCACCAGCTTTCAATCCTGACACTTCTGCTGTGGGAGCAGAGGCCAAACGTTCGTGCTGTACTCACTGTGCTGCCTGCAGCTGAGAGCGACCACCTGAGAATTTGGATTCAAATGGACTTTTAGGTATGAAACCGAGGAGAGACTGCAATGATGGTGACACCGTTGCAAAGCAGCCTGTGTGCTGAAGAGGCCCAGCATTAGCTTTCCCTGCTGGTTCTTCTGCTGTGGGAGCAGATGCCACTGTTCATTCTGTGCTGACTGTGTTGCTGCGCAGCAGAGAGCAGGCTCTGAACTGATTCCATTCAAATGCTTTTCCTGTATGAAAGGGAGCAGTGAAAGCAACGATGGATGCACCAATGTAAAGGTGATTGTGTGCTGAACAGGTCCAGCACCAGCTTTCAATCCTGGCTCTTCTGCTGTGGGAGCAGAAGCCAAACGTTCGTGCTGTACTCACTGTGCTGCTGGGCAGCTGAAAGCAACCAGCTGAGAATTTGGATTCAAATGGACTTTTAGGTATGAAACCGAGGAGAGACTGCAATGATGGTGACACCGTTGCAAAGCAGCCTGTGTGCTGAAGAGGCCCAGCACTAGCTTTCCCTGCTGGTTCTTCTGCTGTGGGAGCAGATGCCACTGTTCATTCTGTGCTGACTGTGTTGCTGCGCAGCAGAGAGCAGGCTCTGGACTGATTCCATTCAAATGCTTTTCCTGTATGAAAGGGAGCAGTGAAAGCAACGATGGATGCACCAATGTAAAGGTGATTGTGTGCTGAACAGGTCCAGCACCAGCTTTCAATCCTGACTCTTCTGCTGTGGGAGCAGAGGCCAAACGTTCGTGCTGTACTCACTGTGCTGCCTGCAGCTGAGAGCGACCAGCTGAGAATTTGGATTCAAATGGACTTTTAGGTATGAAACCGAGGAGAGACTGCAATGATGGTGACACCGTTGCAAAGCAGCCTGTGTGCTGAAGAGGCCCAGCACCAGCTTTCCCTGCTGGTTCTTCTGCTGTGGGAGCAGATGCCACTGTTCATTCTGTGCTGACTGTGTTGCTGCCAGCAGAGAGCAGGCTCTGAACTGATTCCATTCAAATGCTTTTCCTGTATGAAAGGGAGCAGTGAAAGCAACGATGGATGCACCAATGTAAAGGTGATTGTGTGCTGAACAGGTCCAGCACCAGCTTTCAATCCTGGCTCTTCTGCTGTGGGAGCAGAGGCCAAACGTTCGTGCTGTACTCACTGTGCTGCCTGCAGCTGAGAGCGACCAGCTGAGAATTTGGATTCAAATGGAGTTTTAGGTATGAAACCGAGGAGAGACTGCAATGATGGTGACACCGTTGCAAAGCAGCCTGTGTGCTGAAGAGGCCCAGCACTAGCTTTCCCTGCTGGTTCTTCTGCTGTGGGAGCAGATGCCACTGTTCATTCTGTGCTGACTGTGTTGCTGCGCAGCAGAGAGCAGGCTCTGAACTGATTCCATTCAAATGCTTTTCCTGTATGAAAGGGAGCAGTGAAAGCAACGATGGATGCACCAATGTAAAGGTGATTGTGTGCTGAACAGGTCCAGCACCAGCTTTCCCTCCTGGCTCTTCTGCTGTGGGAGCAGAGGCCAAACGTTCGTGCTGTACTCACTGTGCTGCTGGGCAGCTGAAAGCGACCAGCTGAGAATTTGGATTCAAATGGACTTTTAGGTATGAAACCGAGGAGAGACTGCAATGATGGTGACACCGTTGCAAAGCAGCCTGTGTGCTGAAGAGGCCCAGCACTAGCTTTCCCTGCTGGTTCTTCTGCTGTGGGAGCAGATGCCACTGTTCATTCTGTGCTGACTGTGTTGCTGCGCAGCAGAGAGCAGGCTCTGAACTGATTCCATTCAAATGCTTTTCCTGTATGAAAGGGAGCAGTGAAAGCAACGATGGATGCACCAATGTAAAGGTGATTGTGTGCTGAACAGGTCCAGCACCAGCTTTCAATCCTGACACTTCTGCTGTGGGAGCAGAGGCCAAACGTTCGTGCTGTACTCACTGTGCTGCCTGCAGCTGAGAGCGACCACCTGAGAATTTGGATTCAAATGGACTTTTAGGTATGAAACCGAGGAGAGACTGCAATGATGGTGACACCGTTGCAAAGCAGCCTGTGTGCTGAAGAGGCCCAGCACTAGCTTTCCCTGCTGGTTCTTCTGCTGTGGGAGCAGATGCCACTGTTCATTCTGTGCTGACTGTGTTGCTGCGCAGCAGAGAGCAGGCTCTGAACTGATTCCATTCAAATGCTTTTCCTGTATGAAAGGGAGCAGTGAAAGCAACGATGGATGCACCAATGTAAAGGTGATTGTGTGCTGAACAGGTCCAGCACCAGCTTTCCCTCCTGGCTCTTCTGCTGTGGGAGCAGAGGCCAAACGTTCGTGCTGTACTCACTGTGCTGCTGGGCAGCTGAAAGCGACCAGCTGAGAATTTGGATTCAAATGGACTTTTAGGTATGAAACCGAGGAGAGACTGCAATGATGGTGACACCGTTGCAAAGCAGCCTGTGTGCTGAAGAGGCCCAGCACTAGCTTTCCCTGCTGGTTCTTCTGCTGTGGGAGCAGATGCCACTGTTCATTCTGTGCTGACTGTGTTGCTGCCAGCAGAGAGCAGGCTCTGAACTGATTCCATTCAAATGCTTTTCCTGTATGAAAGGGAGCAGTGAAAGCAACGATGGATGCACCAATGTAAAGGTGATTGTGTGCTGAACAGGTCCAGCACCAGCTTTCAATCCTGACACTTCTGCTGTGGGAGCAGAGGCCAAACGTTCGTGCTGTACTCACTGTGCTGCCTGCAGCTGAGAGCGACCAGCTGAGAATTTGGATTCAAATGGACTTTTAGGTATGAAACCGAGGAGAGACTGCAATGATGGTGACACCGTTGCAAAGCAGCCTGTGTGCTGAAGAGGCCCAGCACTAGCTTTCCCTGCTGGTTCTTCTGCTGTGGGAGCAGATGCCACTGTTCTTTCTGTGCTGACTGTGTTGCTGCCAGCAGAGAGCAGGCTCTGAACTGATTCCATTCAAATGCTTTTCCTGTATGAAAGGGAGCAGTGAAAGCAACGATGGATGCACCAATGTAAAGGTGATTGTGTGCTGAACAGGTCCAGCACCAGCTTTCAATCCTGGCTCTTCTGCTGTGGGAGCAGAAGCCAAACGTTCGTGCTGTACTCACTGTGCTGCTGGGCAGCTGAAAGCGACCAGCTGAGAATTTGGATTCAAATGGACTTTTAGGTATGAAACCGAGGAGAGACTGCAATGATGGTGACACCGTTGCAAAGCAGCCTGTGTGCTGAAGAGGCCCAGCACTAGCTTTCCCTGCTGGTTCTTCTGCTGTGGGAGCAGATGCCACTGTTCATTCTGTGCTGACTGTGTTGCTGCGCAGCAGAGAGCAGGCTCTGAACTGATTCCATTCAAATGCTTTTCCTGTATGAAAGGGAGCAGTGAAAGCAACGATGGATGCACCAATGTAAAGGTGATTGTGTGCTGAACAGGTCCAGCACAAGCTTTCAATCCTGGCTCTTCTGCTGTGGGAGCAGAAGCCAAACGTTCGTGCTGTACTCACTGTGCTGCTGGGCAGCTGAGAGCGACCAGCTGAGAATTTGGATTCAAATGGACTTTTAGGTATGAAACCGAGGAGAGACTGCAATGATGGTGACACCGTTGCAAAGCAGCCTGTGTGCTGAAGAGGCCCAGCACTAGCTTTCCCTGCTGGTTCTTCTGCTGTGGGAGCAGATGCCACTGTTCATTCTGTGCTGACTGTGTTGCTGCGCAGCAGAGAGCAGGCTCTGAACTGATTCCATTCAAATGCTTTTCCTGTATGAAAGGGAGCAGTGAAAGCAACGATGGATGCACCAATGTAAAGGTGATTGTGTGCTGAACAGGTCCAGCACAAGCTTTCAATCCTGACTCTTCTGCTGTGGGAGCAGAGGCCAAACGTTCGTGCTGTACTCACTGTGCTGCCTGCAGCTGAGAGCGACCAGCTGAGAATTTGGATTCAAATGGACTTTTAGGTATGAAACCGAGGAGAGACTGCAATGATGGTGACACCGTTGCAAAGCAGCCTGTGTGCTGAAGAGGCCCAGCACTAGCTTTCCCTGCTGGTTCTTCTGCTGTGGGAGCAGATGCCACTGTTCATTCTGTGCTGACTGTGTTGCTGCGCAGCAGAGAGCAGGCTCTGAACTGATTCCATTCAAATGCTTTTCCTGTATGAAAGGGAGCAGTGAAAGCAACGATGGATGCACCAATGTAAAGGTGATTGTGTGCTGAACAGGTCCAGCACAAGCTTTCAATCCTGGCTCTTCTGCTGTGGGAGCAGAAGCCAAACGTTCGTGCTGTACTCACTGTGCTGCTGGGCAGCTGAAAGCAACCAGCTGAGAATTTGGATTCAAATGGAGTTTTAGGTATGAAACCGAGGAGAGACTGCAATGATGGTGACACCGTTGCAAAGCAGCCTGTGTGCTGAAGAGGCCCAGCACTAGCTTTCCCTGCTGGTTCTTCTGCTGTGGGAGCAGATGCCACTGTTCTTTCTGTGCTGACTGTGTTGCTGCCAGCAGAGAGCAGGCTCTGAACTGATTCCATTCAAATGCTTTTCCTGTATGAAAGGGAGCAGTGAAAGCAACGATGGATGCACCAATGTAAAGGTGATTGTGTGCTGAACAGGTCCAGCACAAGCTTTCAATCCTGGCTCTTCTGCTGTGGGAGCAGAAGCCAAACGTTCGTGCTGTACTCACTGTGCTGCTGGGCAACTGAAAGCGACCAGCTGAGAATTTGGATTCAAATGGAGTTTTAGGTATGAAACCGAGGAGAGACTGCAATGATGGTGACACCGTTGCAAAGCAGCCTGTGTGCTGAAGAGGCCCAGCACTAGCTTTCCCTGCTGGTTCTTCTGCTGTGGGAGCAGATGCCACTGTTCATTCTGTGCTGACTGTGTTGCTGCGCAGCAGAGAGCAGGCTCTGAACTGATTCCATTCAAATGCTTTTCCTGTATGAAAGGGAGCAGTGAAAGCAACGATGGATGCACCAATGTAAAGGTGATTGTGTGCTGAACAGGTCCAGCACAAGCTTTCAATCCTGGCTCTTCTGCTGTGGGAGCATTGGATTCAAATGCAGTTTTAGGTATGAAACCGAGGAGAGACTGCAATGATGGTGACACCGTTGCAAAGCAGCCTGTGTGCTGAAGAGGCCCAGCACTAGCTTTCCCTGCTGGTTCTTCTGCTGTGGGAGCAGATGCCACTGTTCTTTCTGTGCTGACTGTGTTGCTGCCAGCAGAGAGCAGGCTCTGAACTGATTCCATTCAAATGCTTTTCCTGTATGAAAGGGAGCAGTGAAAGCAACGATGGATGCACCAATGTAAAGGTGATTGTGTGCTGAACAGGTCCAGCACAAGCTTTCAATCCTGGCTCTTCTGCTGTGGGAGCAGAAGCCAAACGTTCGTGCTGTACTCACTGTGCTGCTGGGCAACTGAAAGCGACCAGCTGAGAATTTGGATTCAAATGGAGTTTTAGGTATGAAACCGAGGAGAGACTGCAATGATGGTGACACCGTTGCAAAGCAGCCTGTGTGCTGAAGAGGCCCAGCACTAGCTTTCCCTGCTGGTTCTTCTGCTGTGGGAGCAGATGCCACTGTTCATTCTGTGCTGACAGTGTTGCTGCGCAGCAGAGAGCAGGCTCTGAACTGATTCCATTCAAATGCTTTTCCTGTATGAAAGGGAGCAGTGAAAGCAACGATGGATGCACCAATGTAAAGGTGATTGTGTGCTGAACAGGTCCAGCACAAGCTTTCAATCCTGGCTCTTCTGCTGTGGGAGCAGAAGCCAAACGTTCGTGCTGTACTCACTGTGCTGCTGGGCAACTGAAAGCGACCAGCTGAGAATTTGGATTCAAATGGAGTTTTAGGTATGAAACCGAGGAGAGACTGCAATGATGGTGACACCGTTGCAAAGCAGCCTGTGTGCTGAAGAGGCCCAGCACTAGCTTTCCCTGCTGGTTCTTCTGCTGTGGGAGCAGATGCCACTGTTCATTCTGTGCTGACTGTGTTGCTGCGCAGCAGAGAGCAGGCTCTGAACTGATTCCATTCAAATGCTTTTCCTGTATGAAAGGGAGCAGTGAAAGCAACGATGGATGCACCAATGTAAAGGTGATTGTGTGCTGAACAGGTCCAGCACAAGCTTTCAATCCTGGCTCTTCTGCTGTGGGAGCAGAAGCCAAACGTTCGTGCTGTACTCACTGTGCTGCTGGGCAACTGAAAGCGACCAGCTGAGAATTTGGATTCAAATGGAGTTTTAGGTATGAAACCGAGGAGAGACTGCAATGATGGTGACACCGTTGCAAAGCAGCCTGTGTGCTGAAGAGGCCCAGCACTAGCTTTCCCTGCTGGTTCTTCTGCTGTGGGAGCAGATGCCACTGTTCATTCTGTGCTGACTGTGTTGCTGCGCAGCAGAGAGCAGGCTCTGAACTGATTCCATTCAAATGCTTTTCCTGTATGAAAGGGAGCAGTGAAAGCAACGATGGATGCACCAATGTAAAGGTGATTGTGTGCTGAACAGGTCCAGCACAAGCTTTCAATCCTGGCTCTTCTGCTGTGGGAGCAGAAGCCAAACGTTCGTGCTGTACTCACTGTGCTGCTGGGCAGCTGAAAGCGACCAGCTGAGAATTTGGATTCAAATGGAGTTTTAGGTATGAAACCGAGGAGAGACTGCAATGATGGTGACACCGTTGCAAAGCAGCCTGTGTGCTGAAGAGGCCCAGCACTAGCTTTCCCTGCTGGTTCTTCTGCTGTGGGAGCAGATGCCACTGTTCTTTCTGTGCTGACTGTGTTGCTGCCAGCAGAGAGCAGGCTCTGAACTGATTCCATTCAAATGCTTTTCCTGTATGAAAGGGAGCAGTGAAAGCAACGATGGATGCACCAATGTAAAGGTGATTGTGTGCTGAACAGGTCCAGCACAAGCTTTCAATCCTGGCTCTTCTGCTGTGGGAGCAGAAGCCAAACGTTCGTGCTGTACTCACTGTGCTGCTGGGCAACTGAAAGCGACCAGCTGAGAATTTGGATTCAAATGGAGTTTTAGGTATGAAACCGAGGAGAGACTGCAATGATGGTGACACCGTTGCAAAGCAGCCTGTGTGCTGAAGAGGCCCAGCACTAGCTTTCCCTGCTGGTTCTTCTGCTGTGGGAGCAGATGCCACTGTTCATTCTGTGCTGACTGTGTTGCTGCGCAGCAGAGAGCAGGCTCTGAACTGATTCCATTCAAATGCTTTTCCTGTATGAAAGGGAGCAGTGAAAGCAACGATGGATGCACCAATGTAAAGGTGATTGTGTGCTGAACAGGTCCAGCACAAGCTTTCAATCCTGGCTCTTCTGCTGTGGGAGCAGAAGCCAAACGTTCGTGCTGTACTCACTGTGCTGCTGGGCAACTGAAAGCGACCAGCTGAGAATTTGGATTCAAATGGAGTTTTAGGTATGAAACCGAGGAGAGACTGCAATGATGGTGACACCGTTGCAAAGCAGCCTGTGTGCTGAAGAGGCCCAGCACTAGCTTTCCCTGCTGGTTCTTCTGCTGTGGGAGCAGATGCCACTGTTCTTTCTGTGCTGACTGTGTTGCTGCGCAGCAGAGAGCAGGCTCTGAACTGATTCCATTCAAATGCTTTTCCTGTATGAAAGGGAGCAGTGAAAGCAACGATGGATGCACCAATGTAAAGGTGATTGTGTGCTGAACAGGTCCAGCACAAGCTTTCAATCCTGGCTCTTCTGCTGTGGGAGCAGAAGCCAAACGTTCGTGCTGTACTCACTGTGCTGCTGGGCAGCTGAGAGCGACCAGCTGAGAATTTGGATTCAAATGGAGTTTTAGGTATGAAACCGAGGAGAGACTGCAATGATGGTGACACCGTTGCAAAGCAGCCTGTGTGCTGAAGAGGCCCAGCACTAGCTTTCCCTGCTGGTTCTTCTGCTGTGGGAGCAGATGCCACTGTTCATTCTGTGCTGACTGTGTTGCTGCGCAGCAGAGAGCAGGCTCTGAACTGATTCCATTCAAATGCTTTTCCTGTATGAAAGGGAGCAGTGAAAGCAACGATGGATGCACCAATGTAAAGGTGATTGTGTGCTGAACAGGTCCAGCACAAGCTTTCAATCCTGGCTCTTCTGCTGTGGGAGCAGAAGCCAAACGTTCGTGCTGTACTCACTGTGCTGCTGGGCAACTGAAAGCGACCAGCTGAGAATTTGGATTCAAATGGAGTTTTAGGTATGAAACCGAGGAGAGACTGCAATGATGGTGACACCGTTGCAAAGCAGCCTGTGTGCTGAAGAGGCCCAGCACTAGCTTTCCCTGCTGGTTCTTCTGCTGTGGGAGCAGATGCCACTGTTCATTCTGTGCTGACTGTGTTGCTGCGCAGCAGAGAGCAGGCTCTGAACTGATTCCATTCAAATGCTTTTCCTGTATGAAAGGGAGCAGTGAAAGCAACGATGGATGCACCAATGTAAAGGTGATTGTGTGCTGAACAGGTCCAGCACAAGCTTTCAATCCTGGCTCTTCTGCTGTGGGAGCAGAAGCCAAACGTTCGTGCTGTACTCACTGTGCTGCTGGGCAACTGAAAGCGACCAGCTGAGAATTTGGATTCAAATGGAGTTTTAGGTATGAAACCGAGGAGAGACTGCAATGATGGTGACACCGTTGCAAAGCAGCCTGTGTGCTGAAGAGGCCCAGCACTAGCTTTCCCTGCTGGTTCTTCTGCTGTGGGAGCAGATGCCACTGTTCATTCTGTGCTGACTGTGTTGCTGCGCAGCAGAGAGCAGGCTCTGAACTGATTCCATTCAAATGCTTTTCCTGTATGAAAGGGAGCAGTGAAAGCAACGATGGATGCACCAATGTAAAGGTGATTGTGTGCTGAACAGGTCCAGCACAAGCTTTCCCTCCTGGCTCATCTGCTGTGGGAGCAGAAGCCAAACGTTCGTGCTGTACTCACTGTGCTGCTGGGCAGCTGAAAGCGACCAGCTGAGAATTTGGATTCAAATGGAGTTTTAGGTATGAAACCGAGGAGAGACTGCAATGATGGTGACACCGTTGCAAAGCAGCCTGTGTGCTGAAGAGGCCCAGCACTAGCTTTCCCTGCTGGTTCTTCTGCTGTGGGAGCAGATGCCACTGTTCTTTCTGTGCTGACTGTGTTGCTGCCAGCAGAGAGCAGGCTCTGAACTGATTCCATTCAAATGCTTTTCCTGTATGAAAGGGAGCAGTGAAAGCAACGATGGATGCACCAATGTAAAGGTGATTGTGTGCTGAACAGGTCCAGCACAAGCTTTCAATCCTGGCTCTTCTGCTGTGGGAGCAGAAGCCAAACGTTCGTGCTGTACTCACTGTGCTGCTGGGCAACTGAAAGCGACCAGCTGAGAATTTGGATTCAAATGGAGTTTTAGGTATGAAACCGAGGAGAGACTGCAATGATGGTGACACCGTTGCAAAGCAGCCTGTGTGCTGAAGAGGCCCAGCACTAGCTTTCCCTGCTGGTTCTTCTGCTGTGGGAGCAGATGCCACTGTTCATTCTGTGCTGACTGTGTTGCTGCGCAGCAGAGAGCAGGCTCTGAACTGATTCCATTCAAATGCTTTTCCTGTATGAAAGGGAGCAGTGAAAGCAACGATGGATGCACCAATGTAAAGGTGATTGTGTGCTGAACAGGTCCAGCACAAGCTTTCAATCCTGGCTCTTCTGCTGTGGGAGCAGAAGCCAAACGTTCGTGCTGTACTCACTGTGCTGCCTGCAGCTGAGAGAGACCAGCTGAGAATTTGGATTCAAATGGAGTTTTAGGTATGAAACCGAGGAGAGACTGCAATGATGGTGACACCGTTGCAAAGCAGCCTGTGTGCTGAAGAGGCCCAGCACTAGCTTTCCCTGCTGGTTCTTCTGCTGTGGGAGCAGATGCCACTGTTCTTTCTGTGCTGACTGTGTTGCTGCCAGCAGAGAGCAGGCTCTGAACTGATTCCATTCAAATGCTTTTCCTGTATGAAAGGGAGCAGTGAAAGCAACGATGGATGCACCAATGTAAAGGTGATTGTGTGCTGAACAGGTCCAGCACAAGCTTTCAATCCTGGCTCTTCTGCTGTGGGAGCAGAAGCCAAACGTTCGTGCTGTACTCACTGTGCTGCTGGGCAACTGAAAGCGACCAGCTGAGAATTTGATTTCAAATGGAGTTTTAGGTATGAAACGAGAGAGACCATCTGAGAATTTGGATTCAAATGGAGTTTTAGGTATGAAACCGAGGAGAGACTGCAATGATGGTGACACCGTTGCAAAGCAGCCTGTGTGCTGAAGAGGCCCAGCACTAGCTTTCCCTGCTGGTTCTTCTGCTGTGGGAGCAGATGCCACTGTTCATTCTGTGCTGACAGTGTTGCTGCGCAGCAGAGAGCAGGCTCTGAACTGATTCCATTCAAATGCTTTTCCTGTATGAAAGGGAGCAGTGAAAGCAACGATGGATGCACCAATGTAAAGGTGATTGTGTGCTGAACAGGTCCAGCACAAGCTTTCAATCCTGGCTCTTCTGCTGTGGGAGCAGAAGCCAAACGTTCGTGCTGTACTCACTGTGCTGCTGGGCAACTGAAAGCGACCAGCTGAGAATTTGGATTCAAATGGAGTTTTAGGTATGAAACCGAGGAGAGACTGCAATGATGGTGACACCGTTGCAAAGCAGCCTGTGTGCTGAAGAGGCCCAGCACTAGCTTTCCCTGCTGGTTCTTCTGCTGTGGGAGCAGATGCCACTGTTCATTCTGTGCTGACAGTGTTGCTGCCAGCAGAGAGCAGGCTCTGAACTGATTCCATTCAAATGCTTTTCCTGTATGAAAGGGAGCAGTGAAAGCAACGATGGATGCACCAATGTAAAGGTGATTGTGTGCTGAACAGGTCCAGCACCAGCTTTCAATCCTGGCTCTTCTGCTGTGGGACCTGTATGAAAGGGAGCAGTGAAAGCAACGATGGATGCACCAATGTAAAGGTGATTGTGTGCTGAACAGGTCCAGCACAAGCTTTCAATCCTGGCTCTTCTGCTGTGGGAGCAGAAGCCAAACGTTCGTGCTGTACTCACTGTGCTGCTGCAGCTGAGAGCGACCAGCTGAGAATTTGGATTCAAATGGAGTTTTAGGTATGAAACCGAGGAGAGACTGCAATGATGGTGACACCGTTGCAAAGCAGCCTGTGTGCTGAAGAGGCCCAGCACTAGCTTTCCCTGCTGGTTCTTCTGCTGTGGGAGCAGATGCCACTGTTCTTTCTGTGCTGACTGTGTTGCTGCGCAGCAGAGAGCAGGCTCTGAACTGATTCCATTCAAATGCTTTTCCTGTATGAAAGGGAGCAGTGAAAGCAACGATGGATGCACCAATGTAAAGGTGATTGTGTGCTGAACAGGTCCAGCACAAGCTTTCAATCCTGGCTCTTCTGCTGTGGGAGCAGAAGCCAAACGTTCGTGCTGTACTCACTGTGCTGCTGGGCAACTGAAAGCGACCAGCTGAGAATTTGGATTCAAATGGAGTTTTAGGTATGAAACCGAGGAGAGACTGCAATGATGGTGACACCGTTGCAAAGCAGCCTGTGTGCTGAAGAGGCCCAGCACTAGCTTTCCCTGCTGGTTCTTCTGCTGTGGGAGCAGATGCCACTGTTCATTCTGTGCTGACAGTGTTGCTGCGCAGCAGAGAGCAGGCTCTGAACTGATTCCATTCAAATGCTTTTCCTGTATGAAAGGGAGCAGTGAAAGCAACGATGGATGCACCAATGTAAAGGTGATTGTGTGCTGAACAGGTCCAGCACAAGCTTTCAATCCTGGCTCTTCTGCTGTGGGAGCAGAAGCCAAACGTTCGTGCTGTACTCACTGTGCTGCCTGCAGCTGAAAGCGACCAGCTGAGAATTTGGATTCAAATGGAGTTTTAGGTATGAAACCGAGGAGAGACTGCAATGATGGTGACACCGTTGCAAAGCAGCCTGTGTGCTGAAGAGGCCCAGCACTAGCTTTCCCTGCTGGTTCTTCTGCTGTGGGAGCAGATGCCACTGTTCATTCTGTGCTGACTGTGTTGCTGCGCAGCAGAGAGCAGGCTCTGAACTGAGGTCCAGCACAAGCCTTCAATCCTGGCTCTTCTGCTGTGGGAGCAGAAGCCAAACGTTCGTGCTGTACTCACTGTGCTGCTGGGCAGCTGAAAGCGACCAGCTGAGAATTTGGATTCAAATGGACTTTTAGGTATGAAACCGAGGAGAGACTGCAATGATGGTGACACCGTTGCAAAGCAGCCTGTGTGCTGAAGAGGCCCAGCACTAGCTTTCCCTGCTGGTTCTTCTGCTGTGGGAGCAGATGCCACAGTTCTTTCTGTGCTGACTGTGTTGCAGAGCAGGAGAGAGCAGGCTCTGGACTGATTCCATTCAAATGCTTTTCCTGTATGAAAGTGAGCAGTGAAAGCAACGATGGATGCACCGATGTAAAGGTGATTGTGTGCTGAACAGGTCCAGCACCAGCTTTCCCTCCTGGCTCTTCTGCTGTGGGAGCAGAGGCCAAACATTCGTGCTGTACTCACTGTGCTGCCTGCAGCTGAGAGCGACCAGCTGAGAATTTGGATTCAAATGGACTTTTAGGTATGAAACCGAGGAGAGACTGCAATGATGGTGACACCGTTGCAAAGCAGCCTGTGTGCTGAAGAGGCCCAGCACCAGCTTTCCCTGCTGGTTCTTCTGCTGTGGGAGCAGATGCCACTGTTCTTTCTGTGCTGACTGTGTTGCTGCCAGCAGAGAGCAGGCTCTGAACTGATTCCATTCAAATGCTTTTCCTGTATGAAAGGGAGCAGTGAAAGCAACGATGGATGCACCAATGTAAAGGTGATTGTGTGCTGAACAGGTCCAGCACCAGCTTTCAATCCTGACACTTCTGCTGTGGGAGCAGAGGCCAAACGTTCGTGCTGTACTCACTGTGCTGCCTGCAGCTGAGAGCGACCAGCTGAGAATTTGGATTCAAATGGACTTTTAGGTATGAAACCGAGGAGAGACTGCAATGATGGTGACACCGTTGCAAAGCAGCCTGTGTGCTGAAGAGGCCCAGCACTAGCTTTCCCTGCTGGTTCTTCTGCTGTGGGAGCAGATGCCACTGTTCATTCTGTGCTGACTGTGTTGCTGCGCAGCAGAGAGCAGGCTCTGAACTGATTCCATTCAAATGCTTTTCCTGTATGAAAGGGAGCAGTGAAAGCAACGATGGATGCACCAATGTAAAGGTGATTGTGTGCTGAACAGGTCCAGCACAAGCTTTCAATCCTGGCTCTTCTGCTGTGGGAGCAGAAGCCAAACGTTCGTGCTGTACTCACTGTGCTGCTGGGCAGCTGAAAACGACCAGCTGAGAATTTGGATTCAAATGGACTTTTAGGTATGAAACCAAGGAGAGACTGCAATGATGGTGACACCGTTGCAAAGCAGCCTGTGTGCTGAAGAGGCCCAGCACCAGCTTTCCCTGCTGGTTCTTCTGCTGTGGGAGCAGATGCCACAGTTCATTCTGTGCTGACTGTGTTGCTGCCAGCAGAGAGCAGGCTCTGAACTGATTCCATTCAAATGCTTTTCCTGTATGAAAGGGAGCAGTGAAAGCAACGATGGATGCACCAATGTAAAGTTGATTGTGTGCTGAACAGGTCCAGCACCAGCTTTCAATCCTGACACTTCTGCTGTGGGAGCAGAGGCCAAACGTTCGTGCTGTACTCACTGTGCTGCCTGCAGCTGAGAGCGACCAGCTGAGAATTTGGATTCAAATGGACTTTTAGGTATGAAACCGAGGAGAGACTGCAATGATGGTGACACCGTTGCAAAGCAGCCTGTGTGCTGAAGAGGCCCAGCACTAGCTTTCCCTGCTGGTTCTTCTGCTGTGGGAGCAGATGCCACTGTTCATTCTGTGCTGACTGTGTTGCTGCGCAGCAGAGAGCAGGCTCTGAACTGATTCCATTCAAATGCTTTTCCTGTATGAAAGGGAGCAGTGAAAGCAACGATGGATGCACCAATGTAAAGGTGATTGTGTGCTGAACAGGTCCAGCACCAGCTTTCAATCCTGACACTTCTGCTGTGGGAGCAGAGGCCAAACGTTCGTGCTGTACTCACTGTGCTGCTGGGCAGCTGAAAGCGACCACCTGAGAATTTGGATTCAAATGGACTTTTAGGTATGAAACCGAGGAGAGACTGCAATGATGGTGACACCGTTGCAAAGCAGCCTGTGTGCTGAAGAGGCCCAGCACTAGCTTTCCCTGCTGGTTCTTCTGCTGTGGGAGCAGATGCCACTGTTCATTCTGCGCTGTGTTGCTGCGTAGCAGAGAGCAGGCTCTGGACTGATTCCATTCAAATGCTTTTCCTGTATGAAAGGGAGCAGTGAAAGCAACGATGGATGCACCAATGTAAAAGTGATTGTGTGCTGAACAGGTCCAGCACCAGCTTTCCCTCCTGGCTCTTCTGCTGTGGGAGCAGAGGCCAAACGTTCGTGCTGTACTCACTGTGCTGCTGGGCAGCTGAAAGCGACCAGCTGAGAATTTGGATTCAAATGGACTTTTAGGTATGAAACCGAGGAGAGACTGCAATGATGGTGACACCGTTGCAAAGCAGCCTGTGTGCTGAAGAGGCCCAGCACTAGCTTTCCCTGCTGGTTCTTCTGCTGTGGGAGCAGATGCCACTGTTCATTCTGTGCTGACTGTGTTGCTGCCAGCAGAGAGCAGGCTCTGAACTGATTCCATTCAAATGCTTTTCCTGTATGAAAGGGAGCAGTGAAAGCAACGATGGATGCACCAATGTAAAGGTGATTGTGTGCTGAACAGGTCCAGCACAAGCTTTCAATCCTGGCTCTTCTGCTGTGGGAGCAGAAGCCAAACGTTCGTGCTGTACTCACTGTGCTGCTGGGCAGCTGAAAGCGACCAGCTGAGAATTTGGATTCAAATGGACTTTTAGGTATGAAACCGAGGAGAGACTGCAATGATGGTGACACCGTTGCAAAGCAGCCTGTGTGCTGAAGAGGCCCAGCACTAGCTTTCCCTGCTGGTTCTTCTGCTGTGGGAGCAGATGCCACTGTTCTTTCTGTGCTGACTGTGTTGCTGCGCAGCAGAGAGCAGGCTCTGAACTGATTCCATTCAAATGCTTTTCCTGTATGAAAGGGAGCAGTGAAAGCAACGATGGATGCACCAATGTAAAGGTGATTGTGTGCTGAACAGGTCCAGCACCAGCTTTCCCTCCTGGCTCTTCTGCTGTGGGAGCAGAGGCCAAACATTCGTGCTGTACTCACTGTGCTGCCTGCAGCTGAGAGCGACCAGCTGAGAATTTGGATTCAAATGGACTTTTAGGTATGAAACCGAGGAGAGACTGCAATGATGGTGACACCGTTGCAAAGCAGCCTGTGTGCTGAAGAGGCCCAGCACTAGCTTTCCCTGCTGGTTCTTCTGCTGTGGGAGCAGATGCCACTGTTCATTCTGTGCTGACTGTGTTGCTGCCAGCAGAGAGCAGGCTCTGAACTGATTCCATTCAAATGCTTTTCCTGTATGAAAGGGAGCAGTGAAAGCAACGATGGATGCACCAATGTAAAGGTGATTGTGTGCTGAACAGGTCCAGCACCAGCTTTCAATCCTGACACTTCTGCTGTGGGAGCAGAGGCCAAACGTTCGTGCTGTACTCACTGTGCTGCCTGCAGCTGAGAGCGACCACCTGAGAATTTGGATTCAAATGGACTTTTAGGTATGAAACCGAGGAGAGACTGCAATGATGGTGACACCGTTGCAAAGCAGCCTGTGTGCTGAAGAGGCCCAGCACTAGCTTTCCCTGCTGGTTCTTCTGCTGTGGGAGCAGATGCCACTGTTCATTCTGTGCTGACTGTGTTGCTGCGCAGCAGAGAGCAGGCTCTGAACTGATTCCATTCAAATGCTTTTCCTGTATGAAAGGGAGCAGTGAAAGCAACGATGGATGCACCAATGTAAAGGTGATTGTGTGCTGAACAGGTCCAGCACAAGCTTTCAATCCTGGCTCTTCTGCTGTGGGAGCAGAAGCCAAACGTTCGTGCTGTACTCACTGTGCTGCTGGGCAGCTGAGAGCGACCAGCTGAGAATTTGGATTCAAATGGACTTTTAGGTATGAAACCGAGGAGAGACTGCAATGATGGTGACACCGTTGCAAAGCAGCCTGTGTGCTGAAGAGGCCCAGCACTAGCTTTCCCTGCTGGTTCTTCTGCTGTGGGAGCAGATGCCACTGTTCATTCTGCGCTGACTGTGCTGCCTGCAGCTGAGAGCGACCAGCTGAGAATTTGGATTCAAATGGACTTTTAGGTATGAAACCGAGGAGAGACTGCAATGATGGTGACACCGTTGCAAAGCAGCCTGTGTGCTGAAGAGGCCCAGCACTAGCTTTCCCTGCTGGTTCTTCTGCTGTGGGAGCAGATGCCACTGTTCTTTCTGTGCTGACTGTGTTGCTGCGCAGCAGAGAGCAGGCTCTGAACTGATTCCATTCAAATGCTTTTCCTGTATGAAAGGGAGCAGTGAAAGCAACGATGGATGCACCAATGTAAAGGTGATTGTGTGCTGAACAGGTCCAGCACCAGCTTTCCCTCCTGGCTCTTCTGCTGTGGGAGCAGAGGCCAAACGTTCGTGCTGTACTCACTGTGCTGCTGGGCAGCTGAAAGCGACCAGCTGAGAATTTGGATTCAAATGGACTTTTAGGTATGAAACCGAGGAGAGACTGCAATGATGGTGACACCGTTGCAAAGCAGCCTGTGTGCTGAAGAGGCCCAGCACTAGCTTTCCCTGCTGGTTCTTCTGCTGTGGGAGCAGATGCCACTGTTCATTCTGTGCTGACTGTGTTGCTGCGCAGCAGAGAGCAGGCTCTGAACTGATTCCATTCAAATGCTTTTCCTGTATGAAAGGGAGCAGTGAAAGCAACGATGGATGCACCAATGTAAAGGTGATTGTGTGCTGAACAGGTCCAGCACAGCTTTCAATCCTGGCTCTTCTGCTGTGGGAGCAGAGGCCAAACGTTCGTGCTGTACTCACTGTGCTGCTGGGCAGCTGAAAGCGACCAGCTGAGAATTTGGATTCAAATGGACTTTTAGGTATGAAACCGAGGAGAGACTGCAATGATGGTGACACCGTTGCAAAGCAGCCTGTGTGCTGAAGAGGCCCAGCACTAGCTTTCCCTGCTGGTTCTTCTGCTGTGGGAGCAGATGCCACTGTTCATTCTGTGCTGACTGTGTTGCTGCGCAGCAGAGAGCAGGCTCTGAACTGATTCCATTCAAATGCTTTTCCTGTATGAAAGGGAGCAGTGAAAGCAACGATGGATGCACCAATGTAAAGGTGATTGTGTGCTGAACAGGTCCAGCACAAGCTTTCAATCCTGGCTCTTCTGCTGTGGGAGCAGAAGCCAAACGTTCGTGCTGTACTCACTGTGCTGCTGGGCAGCTGAGAGCGACCAGCTGAGAATTTGGATTCAAATGGACTTTTAGGTATGAAACCGAGGAGAGACTGCAATGATGGTGACACCGTTGCAAAGCAGCCTGTGTGCTGAAGAGGCCCAGCACTAGCTTTCCCTGCTGGTTCTTCTGCTGTGGGAGCAGATGCCACTGTTCATTCTGTGCTGACTGTGTTGCTGCGCAGCAGAGAGCAGGCTCTGAACTGATTCCATTCAAATGCTTTTCCTGTATGAAAGGGAGCAGTGAAAGCAACGATGGATGCACCAATGTAAAGGTGATTGTGTGCTGAACAGGTCCAGCACCAGCTTTCAATCCTGGCTCTTCTGCTGTGGGAGCAGAAGCCAAACGTTCGTGCTGTACTCACTGTGCTGCCTGCAGCTGAGAGCGACCAGCTGAGAATTTGGATTCAAATGGAGTTTTAGGTATGAAACCGAGGAGAGACTGCAATGATGGTGACACCGTTGCAAAGCAGCCTGTGTGCTGAAGAGGCCCAGCACTAGCTTTCCCTGCTGGTTCTTCTGCTGTGGGAGCAGATGCCACTGTTCATTCTGTGCTGACTGTGTTGCTGCGCAGCAGAGAGCAGGCTCTGAACTGATTCCATTCAAATGCTTTTCCTGTATGAAAGGGAGCAGTGAAAGCAACGATGGATGCACCAATGTAAAGGTGATTGTGTGCTGAACAGGTCCAGCACAAGCTTTCAATCCTGGCTCTTCTGCTGTGGGAGCAGAAGCCAAACGTTCGTGCTGTACTCACTGTGCTGCTGGGCAGCTGAAAGCGACCAGCTGAGAATTTGGATTCAAATGGACTTTTAGGTATGAAACCGAGGAGAGACTGCAATGATGGTGACACCGTTGCAAAGCAGCCTGTGTGCTGAAGAGGCCCAGCACTAGCTTTCCCTGCTGGTTCTTCTGCTGTGGGAGCAGATGCCACTGTTCATTCTGTGCTGACTGTGTTGCTGCGCAGCAGAGAGCAGGCTCTGAACTGATTCCATTCAAATGCTTTTCCTGTATGAAAGGGAGCAGTGAAAGCAACGATGGATGCACCAATGTAAAGGTGATTGTGTGCTGAACAGGTCCAGCACCAGCTTTCAATCCTGGCTCTTCTGCTGTGGGAGCAGAGGCCAAACGTTCGTGCTGTACTCACTGTGCTGCTGGGCAGCTGAGAGCGACCAGCTGAGAATTTGGATTCAAATGGACTTTTAGGTATGAAACCGAGGAGAGACTGCAATGATGGTGACACCGTTGCAAAGCAGCCTGTGTGCTGAAGAGGCCCAGCACTAGCTTTCCCTGCTGGTTCTTCTGCTGTGGGAGCAGATGCCACTGTTCATTCTGTGCTGACTGTGTTGCTGCGCAGCAGAGAGCAGGCTCTGAACTGATTCCATTCAAATGCTTTTCCTGTATGAAAGGGAGCAGTGAAAGCAACGATGGATGCACCAATGTAAAGGTGATTGTGTGCTGAACAGGTCCAGCACAGCTTTCAATCCTGGCTCTTCTGCTGTGGGAGCAGAAGCCAAACGTTCGTGCTGTACTCACTGTGCTGCCTGCAGCTGAGAGCGACCAGCTGAGAATTTGGATTCAAATGGACTTTTAGGTATGAAACCGAGGAGAGACTGCAATGATGGTGACACCGTTGCAAAGCAGCCTGTGTGCTGAAGAGGCCCAGCACTAGCTTTCCCTGCTGGTTCTTCTGCTGTGGGAGCAGATGCCACTGTTCATTCTGTGCTGACTGTGTTGCTGCCAGCAGAGAGCAGGCTCTGAACTGATTCCATTCAAATGCTTTTCCTGTATGAAAGGGAGCAGTGAAAGCAACGATGGATGCACCAATGTAAAGGTGATTGTGTGCTGAACAGGTCCAGCACAAGCTTTCAATCCTGGCTCTTCTGCTGTGGGAGCAGAAGCCAAACGTTCGTGCTGTACTCACTGTGCTGCTGGGCAGCTGAAAGCGACCAGCTGAGAATTTGGATTCAAATGGACTTTTAGGTATGAAACCGAGGAGAGACTGCAATGATGGTGACACCGTTGCAAAGCAGCCTGTGTGCTGAAGAGGCCCAGCACTAGCTTTCCCTGCTGGTTCTTCTGCTGTGGGAGCAGATGCCACTGTTCATTCTGTGCTGACTGTGTTGCTGCCAGCAGAGAGCAGGCTCTGAACTGATTCCATTCAAATGCTTTTCCTGTATGAAAGGGAGCAGTGAAAGCAACGATGGATGCACCAATGTAAAGGTGATTGTGTGCTGAACAGGTCCAGCACCAGCTTTCAATCCTGGCTCTTCTGCTGTGGGAGCAGAAGCCAAACGTTCGTGCTGTACTCACTGTGCTGCTGGGCAGCTGAAAGCGACCAGCTGAGAATTTGGATTCAAATGGACTTTTAGGTATGAAACCGAGGAGAGACTGCAATGATGGTGACACCGTTGCAAAGCAGCCTGTGTGCTGAAGAGGCCCAGCACTAGCTTTCCCTGCTGGTTCTTCTGCTGTGGGAGCAGATGCCACTGTTCATTCTGTGCTGACTGTGTTGCTGCCAGCAGAGAGCAGGCTCTGAACTGATTCCATTCAAATGCTTTTCCTGTATGAAAGGGAGCAGTGAAAGCAACGATGGATGCACCAATGTAAAGGTGATTGTGTGCTGAACAGGTCCAGCACCAGCTTTCAATCCTGGCTCTTCTGCTGTGGGAGCAGAAGCCAAACGTTCGTGCTGTACTCACTGTGCTGCTGCAGCTGAGAGCGACCAGCTGAGAATTTGGATTCAAATGGAGTTTTAGGTATGAAACCGAGGAGAGACTGCAATGATGGTGACACCGTTGCAAAGCAGCCTGTGTGCTGAAGAGGCCCAGCACTAGCTTTCCCTGCTGGTTCTTCTGCTGTGGGAGCAGATGCCACTGTTCATTCTGTGCTGACTGTGTTGCTGCGCAGCAGAGAGCAGGCTCTGAACTGATTCCATTCAAATGCTTTTCCTGTATGAAAGGGAGCAGTGAAAGCAACGATGGATGCACCAATGTAAAGGTGATTGTGTGCTGAACAGGTCCAGCACCAGCTTTCCCTCCTGGCTCTTCTGCTGTGGGAGCAGAGGCCAAACGTTCGTGCTGTACTCACTGTGCTGCTGGGCAGCTGAAAGCGACCAGCTGAGAATTTGGATTCAAATGGACTTTTAGGTATGAAACCGAGGAGAGACTGCAATGATGGTGACACCGTTGCAAAGCAGCCTGTGTGCTGAAGAGGCCCAGCACTAGCTTTCCCTGCTGGTTCTTCTGCTGTGGGAGCAGATGCCACTGTTCATTCTGTGCTGACTGTGTTGCTGCCAGCAGAGAGCAGGCTCTGAACTGATTCCATTCAAATGCTTTTCCTGTATGAAAGGGAGCAGTGAAAGCAACGATGGATGCACCAATGTAAAGGTGATTGTGTGCTGAACAGGTCCAGCACCAGCTTTCAATCCTGGCTCTTCTGCTGTGGGAGCAGAGGCCAAACGTTCGTGCTGTACTCACTGTGCTGCCTGCAGCTGAGAGCGACCAGCTGAGAATTTGGATTCAAATGGACTTTTAGGTATGAAACCGAGGAGAGACTGCAATGATGGTGACACCGTTGCAAAGCAGCCTGTGTGCTGAAGAGGCCCAGCACTAGCTTTCCCTGCTGGTTCTTCTGCTGTGGGAGCAGATGCCACTGTTCATTCTGTGCTGACTGTGTTGCTGCGCAGCAGAGAGCAGGCTCTGAACTGATTCCATTCAAATGCTTTTCCTGTATGAAAGGGAGCAGTGAAAGCAACGATGGATGCACCAATGTAAAGGTGATTGTGTGCTGAACAGGTCCAGCACAAGCTTTCAATCCTGGCTCTTCTGCTGTGGGAGCAGAAGCCAAACGTTCGTGCTGTACTCACTGTGCTGCTGGGCAGCTGAAAGCGACCAGCTGAGAATTTGGATTCAAATGGAGTTTTAGGTATGAAACCGAGGAGAGACTGCAATGATGGTGACACCGTTGCAAAGCAGCCTGTGTGCTGAAGAGGCCCAGCACTAGCTTTCCCTGCTGGTTCTTCTGCTGTGGGAGCAGATGCCACTGTTCATTCTGTGCTGACTGTGTTGCTGCGCAGCAGAGAGCAGGCTCTGAACTGATTCCATTCAAATGCTTTTCCTGTATGAAAGGGAGCAGTGAAAGCAACGATGGATGCACCAATGTAAAGGTGATTGTGTGCTGAACAGGTCCAGCACAAGCTTTCAATCCTGGCTCTTCTGCTGTGGGAGCAGAAGCCAAACGTTCGTGCTGTACTCACTGTGCTGCCTGCAGCTGAGAGCGACCAGCTGAGAATTTGGATTCAAATGGAGTTTTAGGTATGAAACCGAGGAGAGACTGCAATGATGGTGACACCGTTGCAAAGCAGCCTGTGTGCTGAAGAGGCCCAGCACTAGCTTTCCCTGCTGGTTCTTCTGCTGTGGGAGCAGATGCCACTGTTCATTCTGTGCTGACTGTGTTGCTGCGCAGCAGAGAGCAGGCTCTGAACTGATTCCATTCAAATGCTTTTCCTGTATGAAAGGGAGCAGTGAAAGCAACGATGGATGCACCAATGTAAAGGTGATTGTGTGCTGAACAGGTCCAGCACCAGCTTTCAATCCTGGCTCTTCTGCTGTGGGAGCAGAAGCCAAACGTTCGTGCTGTACTCACTGTGCTGCCTGCAGCTGAGAGCGACCAGCTGAGAATTTGGATTCAAATGGAGTTTTAGGTATGAAACCGAGGAGAGACTGCAATGATGGTGACACCGTTGCAAAGCAGCCTGTGTGCTGAAGAGGCCCAGCACTAGCTTTCCCTGCTGGTTCTTCTGCTGTGGGAGCAGATGCCACTGTTCATTCTGTGCTGACTGTGTTGCTGCGCAGCAGAGAGCAGGCTCTGAACTGATTCCATTCAAATGCTTTTCCTGTATGAAAGGGAGCAGTGAAAGCAACGATGGATGCACCAATGTAAAGGTGATTGTGTGCTGAACAGGTCCAGCACAAGCTTTCAATCCTGGCTCTTCTGCTGTGGGAGCAGAAGCCAAACGTTCGTGCTGTACTCACTGTGCTGCTGGGCAGCTGAAAGCGACCAGCTGAGAATTTGGATTCAAATGGACTTTTAGGTATGAAACCGAGGAGAGACTGCAATGATGGTGACACCGTTGCAAAGCAGCCTGTGTGCTGAAGAGGCCCAGCACTAGCTTTCCCTGCTGGTTCTTCTGCTGTGGGAGCAGATGCCACTGTTCTTTCTGTGCTGACTGTGTTGCTGCCAGCAGAGAGCAGGCTCTGAACTGATTCCATTCAAATGCTTTTCCTGTATGAAAGGGAGCAGTGAAAGCAACGATGGATGCACCAATGTAAAGGTGATTGTGTGCTGAACAGGTCCAGCACAAGCTTTCAATCCTGGCTCTTCTGCTGTGGGAGCAGAAGCCAAACGTTCGTGCTGTACTCACTGTGCTGCTGGGCAGCTGAAAGCGACCAGCTGAGAATTTGGATTCAAATGGAGTTTTAGGTATGAAACCGAGGAGAGACTGCAATGATGGTGACACCGTTGCAAAGCAGCCTGTGTGCTGAAGAGGCCCAGCACTAGCTTTCCCTGCTGGTTCTTCTGCTGTGGGAGCAGATGCCACTGTTCATTCTGTGCTGACTGTGTTGCTGCGCAGCAGAGAGCAGGCTCTGAACTGATTCCATTCAAATGCTTTTCCTGTATGAAAGGGAGCAGTGAAAGCAACGATGGATGCACCAATGTAAAGGTGATTGTGTGCTGAACAGGTCCAGCACAAGCTTTCCCTCCTGGCTCTTCTGCTGTGGGAGCAGAAGCCAAACGTTCGTGCTGTACTCACTGTGCTGCTGGGCAGCTGAAAGCGACCAGCTGAGAATTTGGATTCAAATGGAGTTTTAGGTATGAAACCGAGGAGAGACTGCAATGATGGTGACACCGTTGCAAAGCAGCCTGTGTGCTGAAGAGGCCCAGCACTAGCTTTCCCTGCTGGTTCTTCTGCTGTGGGAGCAGATGCCACTGTTCTTTCTGTGCTGACTGTGTTGCTGCCAGCAGAGAGCAGGCTCTGAACTGATTCCATTCAAATGCTTTTCCTGTATGAAAGGGAGCAGTGAAAGCAACGATGGATGCACCAATGTAAAGGTGATTGTGTGCTGAACAGGTCCAGCACAAGCTTTCAATCCTGGCTCTTCTGCTGTGGGAGCAGAAGCCAAACGTTCGTGCTGTACTCACTGTGCTGCTGGGCAGCTGAAAGCGACCAGCTGAGAATTTGGATTCAAATGGAGTTTTAGGTATGAAACCGAGGAGAGACTGCAATGATGGTGACACCGTTGCAAAGCAGCCTGTGTGCTGAAGAGGCCCAGCACTAGCTTTCCCTGCTGGTTCTTCTGCTGTGGGAGCAGATGCCACTGTTCATTCTGTGCTGACTGTGTTGCTGCCAGCAGAGAGCAGGCTCTGAACTGATTCCATTCAAATGCTTTTCCTGTATGAAAGGGAGCAGTGAAAGCAACGATGGATGCACCAATGTAAAGGTGATTGTGTGCTGAACAGGTCCAGCACAAGCTTTCAATCCTGGCTCTTCTGCTGTGGGAGCAGAAGCCAAACGTTCGTGCTGTACTCACTGTGCTGCTGGGCAGCTGAAAGCGACCAGCTGAGAATTTGGATTCAAATGGAGTTTTAGGTATGAAACCGAGGAGAGACTGCAATGATGGTGACACCGTTGCAAAGCAGCCTGTGTGCTGAAGAGGCCCAGCACTAGCTTTCCCTGCTGGTTCTTCTGCTGTGGGAGCAGATGCCACTGTTCATTCTGTGCTGACTGTGTTGCTGCGCAGCAGAGAGCAGGCTCTGAACTGATTCCATTCAAATGCTTTTCCTGTATGAAAGGGAGCAGTGAAAGCAACGATGGATGCACCAATGTAAAGGTGATTGTGTGCTGAACAGGTCCAGCACAAGCTTTCAATCCTGGCTCTTCTGCTGTGGGAGCAGAAGCCAAACGTTCGTGCTGTACTCACTGTGCTGCTGGGCAGCTGAAAGCGACCAGCTGAGAATTTGGATTCAAATGGAGTTTTAGGTATGAAACCGAGGAGAGACTGCAATGATGGTGACACCGTTGCAAAGCAGCCTGTGTGCTGAAGAGGCCCAGCACTAGCTTTCCCTGCTGGTTCTTCTGCTGTGGGAGCAGATGCCACTGTTCATTCTGTGCTGACTGTGTTGCTGCCAGCAGAGAGCAGGCTCTGAACTGATTCCATTCAAATGCTTTTCCTGTATGAAAGGGAGCAGTGAAAGCAACGATGGATGCACCAATGTAAAGGTGATTGTGTGCTGAACAGGTCCAGCACAAGCTTTCAATCCTGGCTCTTCTGCTGTGGGAGCAGAAGCCAAACGTTCGTGCTGTACTCACTGTGCTGCTGGGCAGCTGAAAGCGACCAGCTGAGAATTTGGATTCAAATGGAGTTTTAGGTATGAAACCGAGGAGAGACTGCAATGATGGTGACACCGTTGCAAAGCAGCCTGTGTGCTGAAGAGGCCCAGCACTAGCTTTCCCTGCTGGTTCTTCTGCTGTGGGAGCAGATGCCACTGTTCATTCTGTGCTGACTGTGTTGCTGCGCAGCAGAGAGCAGGCTCTGAACTGATTCCATTCAAATGCTTTTCCTGTATGAAAGGGAGCAGTGAAAGCAACGATGGATGCACCAATGTAAAGGTGATTGTGTGCTGAACAGGTCCAGCACAAGCTTTCAATCCTGGCTCTTCTGCTGTGGGAGCAGAAGCCAAACGTTCGTGCTGTACTCACTGTGCTGCTGGGCAGCTGAAAGCGACCAGCTGAGAATTTGGATTCAAATGGAGTTTTAGGTATGAAACCGAGGAGAGACTGCAATGATGGTGACACCGTTGCAAAGCAGCCTGTGTGCTGAAGAGGCCCAGCACTAGCTTTCCCTGCTGGTTCTTCTGCTGTGGGAGCAGATGCCACTGTTCATTCTGTGCTGACTGTGTTGCTGCGCAGCAGAGAGCAGGCTCTGAACTGATTCCATTCAAATGCTTTTCCTGTATGAAAGGGAGCAGTGAAAGCAACGATGGATGCACCAATGTAAAGGTGATTGTGTGCTGAACAGGTCCAGCACCAGCTTTCAATCCTGGCTCTTCTGCTGTGGGAGCAGAAGCCAAACGTTCGTGCTGTACTCACTGTGCTGCTGGGCAGCTGAAAGAGACCAGCTGAGAATTTGGATTCAAATGGAGTTTTAGGTATGAAACCGAGGAGAGACTGCAATGATGGTGACACCGTTGCAAAGCAGCCTGTGTGCTGAAGAGGCCCAGCACTAGCTTTCCCTGCTGGTTCTTCTGCTGTGGGAGCAGATGCCACTGTTCTTTCTGTGCTGACTGTGTTGCTGCCAGCAGAGAGCAGGCTCTGAACTGATTCCATTCAAATGCTTTTCCTGTATGAAAGGGAGCAGTGAAAGCAACGATGGATGCACCAATGTAAAGGTGATTGTGTGCTGAACAGGTCCAGCACAAGCTTTCAATCCTGGCTCTTCTGCTGTGGGAGCAGAAGCCAAACGTTCGTGCTGTACTCACTGTGCTGCTGGGCAACTGAAAGCGACCAGCTGAGAATTTGGATTCAAATGGAGTTTTAGGTATGAAACCGAGGAGAGACTGCAATGATGGTGACACCGTTGCAAAGCAGCCTGTGTGCTGAAGAGGCCCAGCACTAGCTTTCCCTGCTGGTTCTTCTGCTGTGGGAGCAGATGCCACTGTTCATTCTGTGCTGACTGTGTTGCTGCGCAGCAGAGAGCAGGCTCTGAACTGATTCCATTCAAATGCTTTTCCTGTATGAAAGGGAGCAGTGAAAGCAACGATGGATGCACCAATGTAAAGGTGATTGTGTGCTGAACAGGTCCAGCACAAGCTTTCAATCCTGGCTCTTCTGCTGTGGGAGCAGAAGCCAAACGTTCGTGCTGTACTCACTGTGCTGCTGGGCAGCTGAAAGCGACCAGCTGAGAATTTGGATTCAAATGGAGTTTTAGGTATGAAACCGAGGAGAGACTGCAATGATGGTGACACCGTTGCAAAGCAGCCTGTGTGCTGAAGAGGCCCAGCACTAGCTTTCCCTGCTGGTTCTTCTGCTGTGGGAGCAGATGCCACTGTTCTTTCTGTGCTGACTGTGTTGCTGCCAGCAGAGAGCAGGCTCTGAACTGATTCCATTCAAATGCTTTTCCTGTATGAAAGGGAGCAGTGAAAGCAACGATGGATGCACCAATGTAAAGGTGATTGTGTGCTGAACAGGTCCAGCACAAGCTTTCAATCCTGGCTCTTCTGCTGTGGGAGCAGAAGCCAAACGTTCGTGCTGTACTCACTGTGCTGCTGGGCAGCTGAAAGCGACCAGCTGAGAATTTGGATTCAAATGGAGTTTTAGGTATGAAACCGAGGAGAGACTGCAATGATGGTGACACCGTTGCAAAGCAGCCTGTGTGCTGAAGAGGCCCAGCACTAGCTTTCCCTGCTGGTTCTTCTGCTGTGGGAGCAGATGCCACTGTTCATTCTGTGCTGACTGTGTTGCTGCGCAGCAGAGAGCAGGCTCTGAACTGATTCCATTCAAATGCTTTTCCTGTATGAAAGGGAGCAGTGAAAGCAACGATGGATGCACCAATGTAAAGGTGATTGTGTGCTGAACAGGTCCAGCACAAGCTTTCAATCCTGGCTCTTCTGCTGTGGGAGCAGAAGCCAAACGTTCGTGCTGTACTCACTGTGCTGCTGGGCAGCTGAAAGCGACCAGCTGAGAATTTGGATTCAAATGGAGTTTTAGGTATGAAACCGAGGAGAGACTGCAATGATGGTGACACCGTTGCAAAGCAGCCTGTGTGCTGAAGAGGCCCAGCACTAGCTTTCCCTGCTGGTTCTTCTGCTGTGGGAGCAGATGCCACTGTTCATTCTGTGCTGACTGTGTTGCTGCGCAGCAGAGAGCAGGCTCTGAACTGATTCCATTCAAATGCTTTTCCTGTATGAAAGGGAGCAGTGAAAGCAACGATGGATGCACCAATGTAAAGGTGATTGTGTGCTGAACAGGTCCAGCACAAGCTTTCAATCCTGGCTCTTCTGCTGTGGGAGCAGAAGCCAAACGTTCGTGCTGTACTCACTGTGCTGCTGGGCAGCTGAAAGCGACCAGCTGAGAATTTGGATTCAAATGGAGTTTTAGGTATGAAACCGAGGAGAGACTGCAATGATGGTGACACCGTTGCAAAGCAGCCTGTGTGCTGAAGAGGCCCAGCACTAGCTTTCCCTGCTGGTTCTTCTGCTGTGGGAGCAGATGCCACTGTTCTTTCTGTGCTGACTGTGTTGCTGCGCAGCAGAGAGCAGGCTCTGAACTGATTCCATTCAAATGCTTTTCCTGTATGAAAGGGAGCAGTGAAAGCAACGATGGATGCACCAATGTAAAGGTGATTGTGTGCTGAACAGGTCCAGCACAAGCTTTCAATCCTGGCTCTTCTGCTGTGGGAGCAGAAGCCAAACGTTCGTGCTGTACTCACTGTGCTGCTGGGCAACTGAAAGCGACCAGCTGAGAATTTGGATTCAAATGGAGTTTTAGGTATGAAACCGAGGAGAGACTGCAATGATGGTGACACCGTTGCAAAGCAGCCTGTGTGCTGAAGAGGCCCAGCACTAGCTTTCCCTGCTGGTTCTTCTGCTGTGGGAGCAGATGCCACTGTTCATTCTGTGCTGACTGTGTTGCTGCGCAGCAGAGAGCAGGCTCTGAACTGATTCCATTCAAATGCTTTTCCTGTATGAAAGGGAGCAGTGAAAGCAACGATGGATGCACCAATGTAAAGGTGATTCTGTGCTGACTGTGTTGCTGCCAGCAGAGAGCAGGCTCTGAACTGATTCCATTCAAATGCTTTTCCTGTAGGAAAGGGAGCAGTGAAAGCAACGATGGATGCACCAATGTAAAGGTGATTGTGTGCTGAACAGGTCCAGCACAAGCTTTCAATCCTGGCTCTTCTGCTGTGGGAGCAGAGGCCAAACGTTCGTGCTGTACTCACTGTGCTGCTGGGCAGCTGAAAGCGACCAGCTGAGAATTTGGATTCAAATGGAGTTTTAGGTATGAAACCGAGGAGAGACTGCAATGATGGTGACACCGTTGCAAAGCAGCCTGTGTGCTGAAGAGGCCCAGCATTAGCTTTCCCTGCTGGTTCTTCTGCTGTGGGAGCAGATGCCACTGTTCATTCTGTGCTGACTGTGTTGCTGCGCAGCAGAGAGCAGGCTCTGAACTGATTCCATTCAAATGCTTTTCCTGTATGAAAGGGAGCAGTGAAAGCAACGATGGATGCACCAATGTAAAGGTGATTGTGTGCTGAACAGGTCCAGCACAAGCTTTCAATCCTGGCTCTTCTGCTGTGGGAGCAGAGGCCAAACGTTCGTGCTGTACTCACTGTGCTGCCTGCAGCTGAAAGCGACCAGCTGAGAATTTGGATTCAAATGGACTTTTAGGTATGAAACCGAGGAGAGACTGCAATGATGGTGACACCGTTGCAAAGCAGCCTGTGTGCTGAAGAGGCCCAGCACTAGCTTTCCCTGCTGGTTCTTCTGCTGTGGGAGCAGATGCCACTGTTCATTCTGTGCTGACTGTGTTGCTGCGCAGCAGAGAGCAGGCTCTGAACTGATTCCATTCAAATGCTTTTCCTGTATGAAAGGGAGCAGTGAAAGCAACGATGGATGCACCAATGTAAAGGTGATTGTGTGCTGAACAGGTCCAGCACCAGCTTTCAATCCTGGCTCTTCTGCTGTGGGAGCAGAAGCCAAACGTTCGTGCTGTACTCACTGTGCTGCTGGGCAGCTGAGAGAGACCAGCTGAGAATTTGGATTCAAATGGACTTTTAGGTATGAAACCGAGGAGAGACTGCAATGATGGTGACACCGTTGCAAAGCAGCCTGTGTGCTGAAGAGGCCCAGCACTAGCTTTCCCTGCTGGTTCTTCTGCTGTGGGAGCAGATGCCACTGTTCTTTCTGTGCTGACTGTGTTGCTGCCAGCAGAGAGCAGGCTCTGAACTGATTCCATTCAAATGCTTTTCCTGTATGAAAGGGAGCAGTGAAAGCAACGATGGATGCACCAATGTAAAGGTGATTGTGTGCTGAACAGGTCCAGCACCAGCTTTCAATCCTGGCTCTTCTGCTGTGGGAGCAGAAGCCAAACGTTCGTGCTGTACTCACTGTGCTGCTGGGCAGCTGAGAGCGACCAGCTGAGAATTTGGATTCAAATGGACTTTTAGGTATGAAACCGAGGAGAGACTGCAATGATGGTGACACCGTTGCAAAGCAGCCTGTGTGCTGAAGAGGCCCAGCACTAGCTTTCCCTGCTGGTTCTTCTGCTGTGGGAGCAGATGCCACTGTTCATTCTGTGCTGACTGTGTTGCTGCGCAGCAGAGAGCAGGCTCTGAACTGATTCCATTCAAATGCTTTTCCTGTATGAAAGGGAGCAGTGAAAGCAACGATGGATGCACCAATGTAAAGGTGATTGTGTGCTGAACAGGTCCAGCACCAGCTTTCCCTCCTGGCTCTTCTGCTGTGGGAGCAGAGGCCAAACGTTCGTGCTGTACTCACTGTGCTGCCTGCAGCTGAGAGAGACCAGCTGAGAATTTGGATTCAAATGGACTTTTAGGTATGAAACCGAGGAGAGACTGCAATGATGGTGACACCGTTGCAAAGCAGCCTGTGTGCTGAAGAGGCCCAGCACTAGCTTTCCCTGCTGGTTCTTCTGCTGTGGGAGCAGATGCCACTGTTCATTCTGTGCTGACTGTGTTGCTGCGCAGCAGAGAGCAGGCTCTGAACTGATTCCATTCAAATGCTTTTCCTGTATGAAAGGGAGCAGTGAAAGCAACGATGGATGCACCAATGTAAAGGTGATTGTGTGCTGAACAGGTCCAGCACCAGCTTTCCCTCCTGGCTCTTCTGCTGTGGGAGCAGAGGCCAAACATTCGTGCTGTACTCACTGCAAAGCAGCCTGTGTGCTGAAGAGGCCCAGCACTAGCTTTCCCTGCTGGTTCTTCTGCTGTGGGAGCAGATGCCACTGTTCATTCTGTGCTGACTGTGTTGCTGCGCAGCAGAGAGCAGGCTCTGAACTGATTCCATTCAAATGCTTTTCCTGTATGAAAGGGAGCAGTGAAAGCAACGATGGATGCACCAATGTAAAGGTGATTGTGTGCTGAACAGGTCCAGCACCAGCTTTCAATCCTGGCTCTTCTGCTGTGGGAGCAGAAGCCAAACGTTCGTGCTGTACTCACTGTGCTGCCTGCAGCTGAGAGCGACCAGCTGAGAATTTGGATTCAAATGGAGTTTTAGGTATGAAACCGAGGAGAGACTGCAATGATGGTGACACCGTTGCAAAGCAGCCTGTGTGCTGAAGAGGCCCAGCACTAGCTTTCCCTGCTGGTTCTTCTGCTGTGGGAGCAGATGCCACTGTTCATTCTGTGCTGACTGTGTTGCTGCCAGCAGAGAGCAGGCTCTGAACTGATTCCATTCAAATGCTTTTCCTGTATGAAAGGGAGCAGTGAAAGCAACGATGGATGCACCAATGTAAAGGTGATTGTGTGCTGAACAGGTCCAGCACAAGCTTTCAATCCTGGCTCTTCTGCTGTGGGAGCAGAGGCCAAACGTTCGTGCTGTACTCACTGTGCTGCTGGGCAGCTGAGAGCGACCAGCTGAGAATTTGGATTCAAATGGACTTTTAGGTATGAAACCGAGGAGAGACTGCAATGATGGTGACACCGTTGCAAAGCAGCCTGTGTGCTGAAGAGGCCCAGCACTAGCTTTCCCTGCTGGTTCTTCTGCTGTGGGAGCAGATGCCACTGTTCTTTCTGTGCTGACTGTGTTGCTGCCAGCAGAGAGCAGGCTCTGAACTGATTCCATTCAAATGCTTTTCCTGTATGAAAGGGAGCAGTGAAAGCAACGATGGATGCACCAATGTAAAGGTGATTGTGTGCTGAACAGGTCCAGCACAAGCTTTCAATCCTGGCTCTTCTGCTGTGGGAGCAGAAGCCAAACGTTCGTGCTGTACTCACTGTGCTGCCTGCAGCTGAGAGAGACCAGCTGAGAATTTGGATTCAAATGGACTTTTAGGTATGAAACCGAGGAGAGACTGCAATGATGGTGACACCGTTGCAAAGCAGCCTGTGTGCTGAAGAGGCCCAGCACTAGCTTTCCCTGCTGGTTCTTCTGCTGTGGGAGCAGATGCCACTGTTCATTCTGTGCTGACTGTGTTGCTGCGCAGCAGAGAGCAGGCTCTGAACTGATTCCATTCAAATGCTTTTCCTGTATGAAAGGGAGCAGTGAAAGCAACGATGGATGCACCAATGTAAAGGTGATTGTGTGCTGAACAGGTCCAGCACCAGCTTTCAATCCTGGCTCTTCTGCTGTGGGAGCAGAAGCCAAACGTTCGTGCTGTACTCACTGTGCTGCTGGGCAGCTGAAAGCGACCAGCTGAGAATTTGGATTCAAATGGACTTTTAGGTATGAAACCGAGGAGAGACTGCAATGATGGTGACACCGTTGCAAAGCAGCCTGTGTGCTGAAGAGGCCCAGCACTAGCTTTCCCTGCTGGTTCTTCTGCTGTGGGAGCAGATGCCACTGTTCTTTCTGTGCTGACTGTGTTGCTGCCAGCAGAGAGCAGGCTCTGAACTGATTCCATTCAAATGCTTTTCCTGTATGAAAGGGAGCAGTGAAAGCAACGATGGATGCACCAATGTAAAGGTGATTGTGTGCTGAACAGGTCCAGCACAAGCTTTCAATCCTGGCTCTTCTGCTGTGGGAGCAGAAGCCAAACGTTCGTGCTGTACTCACTGTGCTGCTGGGCAGCTGAAAGCGACCAGCTGAGAATTTGGATTCAAATGGAGTTTTAGGTATGAAACCGAGGAGAGACTGCAATGATGGTGACACCGTTGCAAAGCAGCCTGTGTGCTGAAGAGGCCCAGCACTAGCTTTCCCTGCTGGTTCTTCTGCTGTGGGAGCAGATGCCACTGTTCATTCTGTGCTGACTGTGTTGCTGCGCAGCAGAGAGCAGGCTCTGAACTGATTCCATTCAAATGCTTTTCCTGTATGAAAGGGAGCAGTGAAAGCAACGATGGATGCACCAATGTAAAGGTGATTGTGTGCTGAACAGGTCCAGCACAAGCTTTCAATCCTGGCTCTTCTGCTGTGGGAGCAGAAGCCAAACGTTCGTGCTGTACTCACTGTGCTGCCTGCAGCTGAGAGCGACCAGCTGAGAATTTGGATTCAAATGGAGTTTTAGGTATGAAACCGAGGAGAGACTGCAATGATGGTGACACCGTTGCAAAGCAGCCTGTGTGCTGAAGAGGCCCAGCACTAGCTTTCCCTGCTGGTTCTTCTGCTGTGGGAGCAGATGCCACTGTTCATTCTGTGCTGACTGTGTTGCTGCGCAGCAGAGAGCAGGCTCTGAACTGATTCCATTCAAATGCTTTTCCTGTATGAAAGGGAGCAGTGAAAGCAACGATGGATGCACCAATGTAAAGGTGATTGTGTGCTGAACAGGTCCAGCACAAGCTTTCCCTCCTGGCTCTTCTGCTGTGGGAGCAGAAGCCAAACGTTCGTGCTGTACTCACTGTGCTGCCTGCAGCTGAGAGAGACCAGCTGAGAATTTGGATTCAAATGGACTTTTAGGTATGAAACCGAGGAGAGACTGCAATGATGGTGACACCGTTGCAAAGCAGCCTGTGTGCTGAAGAGGCCCAGCACTAGCTTTCCCTGCTGGTTCTTCTGCTGTGGGAGCAGATGCCACTGTTCTTTCTGTGCTGACTGTGTTGCTGCCAGCAGAGAGCAGGCTCTGAACTGATTCCATTCAAATGCTTTTCCTGTATGAAAGGGAGCAGTGAAAGCAACGATGGATGCACCAATGTAAAGGTGATTGTGTGCTGAACAGGTCCAGCACAAGCTTTCAATCCTGGCTCTTCTGCTGTGGGAGCAGAAGCCAAACGTTCGTGCTGTACTCACTGTGCTGCTGGGCAACTCAAAGCGACCACCTGAGAATTTGGATTCAAATGGAGTTTTAGGTATGAAACCGAGGAGAGACTGCAATGACGGTGACACCAGCAAAGCAGCCTGTGTATGAAGAGGCCCAGCACTAGCTTTCCCTGCTGGTTCTTCTGCTGTGGGAGCAGATGCCACTGTTCTTTCTGTGCTGACTGTGTTGCTGCGCAGCAGAGAGCAGGCTCTGAACTGATTCCATTCAAATGCTTTTCCTGTATGAAAGGGAGCAGTGAAAGCAACGATGGATGCACCAATGTAAAGGTGATTGCGTCTGGACCAGGTCCAGCGCCAGCTTTCGATCCTGACACTTCTGCTGTGGGAGCAGAGGCCAAACGTTCGTGCTGTACTCACTGTGCTGCCTGCAGCTGAGAGACCAGCTGAGAATTTGGATTCAAATGGACTTTTAGGTATGAAACCGAGGAGAGACTGCAATGATGGTGACACCGTTGCAAAGCAGCCTGTGTGCTGAAGAGGCCCAGCATTAGCTTTCCCTGCTGGTTCTTCTGCTGTGGGAGCAGATGCCACTGTTCATTCTGTGCTGACTGTGTTGCTGCGCAGCAGAGAGCAGGCTCTGAACTGATTCCATTCAAATGCTTTTCCTGTATGAAAGGGAGCAGTGAAAGCAACGATGGATGCACCAATGTAAAGGTGATTGTGTGCTGAACAGGTCCAGCAAGGCTTTCCCTCCTGGCTCTTCTGCTGTGGGAGCAGAAGCCAAACGTTCGTGCTGTACTCACTGTGCTGCTGGGTAGCTGAAAGCGACCACCTGAGAATTTGGATTCAAATGGAGTTTTAGGTATGAAACCGAGGAGAGACTGCAATGATGGTGACACCGTTGCAAAGCAGCCTGTGTGCTGAAGAGGCCCAGCACTAGCTTTCCCTGCTGGTTCTTCTGCTGTGGGAGCAGATGCCACTGTTCATTCTGTGCTGACTGTGTTGCTGCGCAGCAGAGAGCAGGCTCTGGACTGATTCCATTCAAATGCTTTTCCTGTATGAAAGGGAGCAGTGAAAGCAACGATGGATGCACCAATGTAAAGGTGATTGTGTGCTGAACAGGTCCAGCACAAGCTTTCCCTCCTGGCTCTTCTGCTGTGGGAGCAGAAGGCAAACGTTCGTGCTGTACTCACTGGGCTGCTGGGCAGCTGAAAGCGACCAGCTGAGAATTTGGATTCAAATGGACTTTTAGGTATGAAACCGAGGAGAGACTGCAATGATGGTGACACCGTTGCAAAGCAGCCTGTGTGCTGAAGAGGCCCAGCACTAGCTTTCCCTGCTGGTTCTTCTGCTGTGGGAGCAGATGCCACTGTTCTTTCTGTGCTGACTGTGTTGCTGCGCAGCAGAGAGCAGGCTCTGAACTGATTCCATTCAAATGCTTTTCCTGTATGAAAGGGAGCAGTGAAAGCAACGATGGATGCACCAATGTAAAGGTGATTGTGTGCTGAACAGGTCCAGCACCAGCTTTCAATCCTGACTCTTCTGCTGTGGGAGCAGAAGCCAAACGTTCGTGCTGTACTCACTGGGCTGCTGGGCAACTGAGAGCGACCACCTGAGAATTTGGATTCAAATGGACTTTTAGGTATGAAACCGAGGAGAGACTGCAACGATGGTGACACCGTTGCAAAGCAGCCTGTGTGCTGAAGAGGCCCAGCATTAGCTTTCCCTGCTGGTTCTTCTGCTGTGGGAGCAGATGCCACTGTTCATTCTGTGCTGACTGTGTTGCTGCGCAGCAGAGAGCAGGCTCTGAACTGATTCCATTCAAATGCTTTTCCTGTATGAAAGGGAGCAGTGAAAGCAACGATGGATGCACCAATATAAAGGTGATTGTGTGCTGAACAGGTCCAGCACAACCTTTCAACCCTGGCTCTTCTGCTGTGGGAGCAGAGGCCAAACGTTCGTGCTGTACTCACTGTGCTGCTGGGCAGCTGAAAGAGACCACCTGAGAATTTGGATTCAAATGGACTTTTAGGTATGAAACCGAGGAGAGACTGCAATGATGGTGACACCGTTGCAAAGCAGCCTGTGTGCTGAAGAGGCCCAGCACTAGCTTTCCCTGCTGGTTCTTCTGCTGTGGGAGCAGATGCCACAGTTCATTCTGTGCTGACTGTGTTGCTGCGCAGCAGAGAGCAGGCTCTGAACTGATTCCATTCAAATGCTTTTCCTGTGTGAAAGGGAGCAGTGAAAGCAACGATGGATGCACCGATGTAAAGGTGACTGTGTGCTGAACAGGTCCAGCACCAGCTTTCAATCCTGGCTCTTCTGCTGTGGGAGCAGAGGCCAAATGTTCGTGCTGTACTCACTGTGCTGCCTGCAGCTGAAAGAGACCAGCTGAGAATTTGGATTCAAATGGACTTTTAGGTATGAAACCGAGGAGAGACTGCAATGATGGTGACACCGTTGCAAAGCAGCCTGTGTGCTGAAGAGGCCCAGCACCAGCTTTCCCTGCTGGTTCTTCTGCTGTGGGAGCAGATGCCACTGTTCATTCTGTGCTGTGCTGCTGCGCAGCAGAGAGCCGGCTCTGAACTGATTGCATTCAAATGATTTTCCTGTATGAAAGGGAGCAGTGAAAGCAACGATGGATGCACCAATGTAAAGGTGATTGTGTGCTGAACAGGTCCAGCACCAGCTTTCAATCCTGACACTTCTGCTGTGGGAGCAGAGGCCAAACGTTCGTGCTGTACTCACTGTGCTGCCTTCAGCTGAGAGCGACCACCTGAGAATTTGGATTCAAATGGAGTTTTAGGTATGAAACCGAGGAGAGACTGCAATGATGGTGACACCGTTGCAAAGCAGCCTGTGTGCTGAAGAGGCCCAGCACTAGCTTTCCCTGCTGGTTCTTCTGCTGTGGGAGCAGATGCCACTGTTCATTCTGTGCTGACTGTGTTGCTGCGCAGCAGAGAGCAGGCTCTGAACTGATTCCATTCAAATGCTTTTCCTGTATGAAAGGGAGCAGTGAAAGCAACGATGGATGCACCAATGTAAAGGTGACTGTGTGCTGAACAGGTCCAGCACCAGCTTTCCCTCCTGGCTCTTCTGCTGTGGGAGCAGAGGCCAAACGTTCGTGCTGTACTCACTGTGCTGCTGGGCAGCTGAAAGCGACCACCTGAGAATTTGGATTCAAATGGAGTTTTAGGTATGAAACCGAGGAGAGACTGCAATGATGGTGACACCTTTGCAAAGCAGCCTGTGTGCTGAAGAGGCCCAGCACCAGCTTTCCCTGCTGGTTCCTCTGCTGTGGGAGCAGATGCCACTGTTCTTTCTGTGCTGACTGTGTTGCTGCCAGCAGAGAGCAGGCTCTGAACTGATTCCATTCAAATGCTTTTCCTGTATGAAAGGGAGCAGTGAAAGCAACGATGGATGCACCAATGTAAAGGTGATTGTGTGCTGAACAGGTCCAGCACAAGCTTTCCCTCCTGGCTCTTCTGCTGTGGGAGCAGAAGCCAAACGTGCGTGCTGTACTCACTGTGCTGCCTGGGCAGCTGAAGCGACCAGCTGAGAATTTGGATTCAAATGGACTTTTAGGTATGAAACCGAGGAGAGACTGCAATGATGGTGACACCGTTGCAAAGCAGCCTGTGTGCTGAAGAGGCCCAGCACCAGCTTTCCCTGCTGGTTCTTCTGCTGTGGGAGCAGATGCCACTGTTCTTTCTGTGCTGACTGTGTTGCTGCCAGCAGAGAGCAGGCTCTGGACTGATTCCATTCAAATGCTTTTCCTGTATGAAAGGGAGCAGTGAAAGCAACGATGGATGCACCAATGTAAAGGTGATTGTGTGCTGAACAGGTCCAGCACCAGCTTTCAATCCTAACACTTCTGCTGTGGGAGCAGAGGCCAAACGTTCGTGCTGTACTCACTGTGCTGCCTGCAGCTGAGAGCGACCAGCTGAGAATTTGGATTCAAATGGACTTTTAGGTATGAAACCGAGGAGAGACTGCAATGATGGTGACACCGTTGCAAAGCAGCCTGTGTGCTGAAGAGGCCCAGCACTAGCTTTCCCTGCTGGTTCTTCTGCTGTGGGAGCAGATGCCACTGTTCATTCTGTGCTGACTGTGTTGCTGCGCAGCAGAGAGCAGGCTCTGAACTGATTCCATTCAAATGCTTTTCCTGTATGAAAGGGAGCAGTGAAAGCAACGATGGATGCACCGATGTAAAGGTGATTGTGTGCTGAACAGGTCCAGCACAAGCTTTCCCTCCTGGCTCTTCTGCTGTGGGAGCAGAAGCCAAACGTTCGTGCTGTACTCACTGTGCTGCTGGGCAGCTGAAAGAGACCAGCTGAGAATTTGGATTCAAATGGACTTTTAGGTATGAAACCGAGGAGAGACTGCAATGATGGTGACACCGTTGCAAAGCAGCCTGTGTGCTGAAGAGGCCCAGCACCAGCTTTCCCTGCTGGTTCTTCTGCTGTGGGAGCAGATGCCACTGTTCATTCTGTGCTGACTGTGTTGCTGCCAGCAGAGAGCAGGCTCTGAACTGATTCCATTCAAATGCTTTTCCTGTATGAAAGGGAGCAGTGAAAGCAACGATGGATGCACCAATGTAAAGGTGATTGTGTGCTGAACAGGTCCAGCACCAGCTTTCAATCCTAACACTTCTGCTGTGGGAGCAGACGCCAAACGTTCGTGCTGTACTCACTGTGCTGCCTGCAGCTGAGAGCGACCAGCTGAGAATTTGGATTCAAATGGACTTTTAGGTATGAAACCGAGGAGAGACTGCAATGATGGTGACACCGTTGCAAAGCAGCCTGTGTGCTGAAGAGGCCCAGCACTAGCTTTCCCTGCTGGTTCTTCTGCTGTGGGAGCAGATGCCACTGTTCATTCTGTGCTGACTGTGTTGCTGCGCAGCAGAGAGCAGGCTCTGAACTGATTCCATTCAAATGATTTTCCTGTATGAAAGGGAGCAGTGAAAGCAACGATGGATGCACCGATGTAAAGGTGATTGTGTGCTGAACAGGTCCAGCACCAGCTTTCCCTCCTGGCTCTTCTGCTGTGGGAGCAGAGGCCAAACGTTCGTGCTGTACTCACTGGGCTGCTGGGCAGCTGAAAGCGACCAGCTGAGAATTTGGATTCAAATGGACTTTTAGGTATGAAACCGAGGAGAGACTGCAATGATGGTGACACCGTTGCAAAGCAGCCTGTGTGCTGAAGAGGCCCAGCACCAGCTTTCCCTGCTGGTTCCTCTGCTGTGGGAGCAGATGCCACTGTTCTTTCTGTGCTGACTGTGTTGCTGCCAGCAGAGAGCAGGCTCTGAACTGATTCCATTCAAATGCTTTTCCTGTATGAAAGGGAGCAGTGAAAGCAACGATGGATGCACCAATGTAAAGGTGATTGTGTGCTGAACAGGTCCAGCACCAGCTTTCAATCCTAACACTTCTGCTGTGGGAGCAGAAGCCAAACGTTCGTGCTGTACTCACTGTGCTGCCTGCAGCTGAGAGCGACCAGCTGAGAATTTGGATTCAAATGGACTTTTAGGTATGAAACCGAGGAGAGACTGCAACGATGGTGACACCGTTGCAAAGCAGCCTGTGTGCTGAAGAGGCCCAGCATTAGCTTTCCCTGCTGGTTCTTCTGCTGTGGGAGCAGATGCCACTGTTCATTCTGTGCTGACTGTGTTGCTGCGCAGCAGAGAGCAGGCTCTGGACTGATTCCATTCAAATGCTTTTCCTGTATGAAAGGGAGCAGTGAAAGCAACGATGGATGCACCAATGTAAAGGTGATTGTGTGCTGAACAGGTCCAGCACAAGCTTTCAACCCTGGCTCTTCTGCTGTGGGAGCAGAAGCCAAACGTTCGTGCTGTACTCACTGTGCTGCCTGCAGCTGGGAGAGACCAGCTGAGAATTTGGATTCAAATGGAGTTTTAGGTATGAAACCGAGGAGAGACTGCAATGATGGTGACATCGTTGCAAAGCAGCCTGTGTGCTGAAGAGGCCCAGCACCAGCTTTCCCTGCTGGTTCTTCTGCTGTGGGAGCAGATGCCACTGTTCATTCTGTGCTGTGTTGCTGCGCAGCAGAGAGCAGGCTCTGAACTGATTCCATTCAAATGATTTTCCTGTATGAAAGGGAGCAGTGAAAGCAACGATGGATGCACCAATGTAAAGGTGATTGTGTGCTGAACAGGTCCAGCACCAGCTTTCAATCCTAACACTTCTGCTGTGGGAGCAGACGCCAAACG
>NW_026915887.1:0-60592 GCF_034315485.1 Pezoporus occidentalis
TCCCGCTTTACCCCCTCCCCCCACCCCTTTCCCCCCCTTTTAACTCCTCCCCCTTTCACCCCCTCCCCCCTTGAACCCCTCCCCCACCCCTCCCCCCCTTTAACCCCCACCCCCTTATAACCCCTCCCCCACCCCCTTCCCCTCCCCCCTTAACCCCTTCCCCTCCCCCTTAACCCCTCCCCCCACCCCCCTCCCCTCCCCCCTTTCACCCCTCCCCCAACCCCTCCCCCCACCCCTCTACCCCCCTTAACCCCTCCCCCCACCCCTTTAACCCCTCCCCCACCCCTCTCCCCCACTTTAACCCCTCCCCCACCCCTCTCCCCTCCCCCCCTTTAACCCCTCCCCCACCTCCCTCCCTTTCCCCCCTTTAACCCCTCCCCCTTTAACCCCTCCCCCTTTAACCCCCTCCCCCTTTCACCCCTCCCCCCAACCCCTCCCCCCACCCCTCTCCCCCCCTTAACCCCTCCCCCCACCCCTCCCCCCTTAACCCCCCCCTTAACCCCTCCCCCCTTTAACCCCTCCCCCCCCTTTTAACCCCTCCTCCTTTTAACCCCTCCCCCCTTTAACCCCTCCCCCTTAACCCCTCCCCTTAACCACCCCTCCCCCCACCCCTCTCCCTCCCCCCTTTTAACCCCTCCTCCCTTCCCCCAACCCCGTCCCCTCCCCCACTTTAACCCCTCCCCTTTTTAACCCCTCCCCCAACCCCCTTCTCTCCCCCCTTTAACCCCTCCCCCCCTTTAACCCCTCCCCCCCTTTAACCCCTCCCCCCCCTTTAACCCCTCCCCCCTTTCACCCCTCCCCCCACCCCTCTCCCCTCCCCCCTTTTAACCCCTCCCCCCTTTAACCCCTCCCCCTTTAACCCTCTCCCACACTTTAACCCCTCCCCCCACCCCTGCCCGGCCCCCCTCTAAGCCCCTTTCACCCCTCCCCCCACCCCTTTCCCCCCCTTTTAACCCCTCCCCCTTTTAACCCCTGCCCCCCTTTGACCACTCCCCCTTTAAACCCCTACCCCGTTTTACCCCCCCCACCCCTCTCCCCTCCCCCCCTTTTAACCCCTCCCCCCCTTTAACCCCTCCCCCTTTAACCCTCTCCCACACTTTAACCCCTCCCCCAACCCCTCCCCCCACCCCCTCCCCTTCCCCCCTTTTAACCCCCTCCCCCCTTTAACCCCTCCCCCACCTCCCTCCCTTTCCCCCCTTTAACCCCTCCCCCCTTTAACCCCTCCCCCAACCCCCTCCCCTCCCCCAACCCCCTCCCTTTCCCCCTTAACCCCTCCCACCCCCTTTTAAAACCTCCCCCATCCCCCTCCCCTCCCCCCCTTTAACCCCCACCCCCTTATAGCCCCTCCCCCCCTTTAACCCCTCCCCCCTTTTAACCCCTCCCCCTTTTAACCCCTCCCCCCAGGCCCCCGCGCCGCCCCTCCCCCCCCACCCCCCATCTCCGCCCCCTCCGACGACCCCAGCGGATCCGGAGGGGGCGGGGCCACGGGGGTGGGCGTGGCCATCGCTTCCCGCCCGAGCCGCTCCACGTCCGTGACGTCACCGCCGGGGGGCGTGGCCTCCGAATGGCACGAATGCCCCGAATGTGGGCGGGGCTTCGGCACTTCCCGCGCCCTCAAAGTGCATCGCAGCTACCACGTGGGGCGGAAGCGACCCCAAGGTGGGGGAGGGGCTGGGGGTGGGGGAGGGGGAGGTGGGGGAGGGGCTCGTGTTGGCCCCGCCCCTTCCTCCCCTCCCCCTTTCCATTACATCTGCGCCGAATGCGGGTTGGGTTTTGGGGCTCCGGCTGCTTTGGGGGCCCATAGATGCGAGCACGGGAGGAGGAAGAGGCGGAGCTCCCCTCCCGCAACCCCATTGGATGGGCCCCATAGCGAGCCCCATAGCGCCCCACAGAGGAGAAGCGGGGCTCAAGGCCAACAAGCGGCCCCGTTGCGGTGCACGGAGTGCGCGGGGGCCTTCGGGTTGGTGGCGGAGTTGCACGAGCATTACATGTTACACGCGAGGGGGGAGCTGTGATGTGGGGCGCTGTGGGGCGATGTGGGGCGGTGTGGGGCTGGGGGGGCGGTGGGGAATAAAGGAGAGCGGGATGGAGGCGATGGGTGGTGTCGATGGGGGATGGCGGCGATGGGTGGAGTCAATGGGGGTGGAGTCGATGGGTGGAGTCAATGGGTGATGTCATCGATGGATGGCATCAATGGGGGTGGAGTCGATGGGGGGTGGAGTCAATGGGGGATGTCATCGATGGGGGTGGAGTCAATGGGGATGGCGTCGATGGAGGGTGGAGTCAATGGGGGATGTCATCAATGGATGGCGTCAATGGGGGATGGAGTCAATGGGGGGTGGAGTCAATGGGGGATGTCATCGATGGGTGGCGTCGATGGGGGGGAGTCGATGGGGGTGGAGTCGATGGGGTTGGAGTCGATGGGGGTGGAGTCAATGGGGGTGGAGTCAATGGGTCATTGATGATGTCGCCAATGGGGGATGTCATCGATGGGTGATGGCGTCAATGGGGGGTGGCGTCGATGGGGGGTGGAGTCGATGGGGGTGGAGTCGATGGGGGTGGAGTCGATGGGGGGTGGAGTCAATGGGGGGTGGAGTCAATGGGTGATGTCATCAGTGGATGGCGTCGATGGGTGATGGCGTCAATGCGGGATGGCGTCAATGGGGGGTAGAGTCAATGGGGGTGGAGTCAATGGGGGATGTCATCGATGGATGGCGTCAATGGGGGGTGGAGTCAATGGGTGATGTCATCGATGGATGATGTCGCCAATGGGGGATGTCATTGATGGGTGATGGCGTCAATGGGGGGTGGAGTCAATGGGGGGTGGAGTCAATGGGGGATGGAGTCGATGGGGGGTGGAGTCAATGGGGGGTGGAGTCAATGGGGGGTGGAGTCAATGGATGATGTCATCGATGGATGGCGTCAATGGGGGATGTCGATGGGGGGTGGAGTCAATGGGTGATGTCATCAATGGATGGCGTCAATGGATGTCATCGATGGGGGTGGAGTCAATGGGAGGTGGAGTCAATGGGGGATGGAGTCAATGGGTGATGGCGTCAATGGGGGATGGCGTCAATGGGTGATGTCATCGATGGGTGATGGTGTCAATGGGTGATGTCATCGATGGGTGGAGTCAATGGGTGATGTCATCAATGGATGGCGTCAATGGGTGATGTCATTGATGGGGGGTGGAGTCAATGGGGGTGGAGTCAATGGGTGATGTCATCGATGGATGGCGTCAATGGGGGATGGAGTCAATGGGGGGTGGAGTCAATGGGTGATGTCATCAATGTATGGCGTCAATGGGTGATGGCGTCAATGGGGGATGTCATCAATGGGGGATGGGGTCAATGGGGGATGTCATCGATGGGGGCTGGAGTCAATGGGTGATGTCATCAGTGGATGGTGTCAATGGGTGATGGCGTCAATGGGGAATGTCATCAATGGGGGATGGCGTTGATGGGGGGTGGAGTCGATGGGGGGTGGAGTCAATGGGAGGTGTCATCGATGGATGGCGTCAATGGGGGATGGTGCCGATGGGTGGTGTCAATGGGGGATGGCGTCGATGGGGGGTGGAGTCAATGGGTGATGTCATCAATGGATGGCGTGAATGGGTGATGTCATCAATGGGGGATGGCGTTGATGGGGGGTGGAGTCGATGGGGGGTGGAGTCAATGGATGATGTCATCAATGCATGGCGTCAATGGGGGATGTCATCAATGGGGGATGGTGTCGATGGGAGTTGGAGTCGATGGGGGGTGAAGTCAATGGGTGATGTCATCGATGGGTGGCGTCAATGGGGGGTGGAGTCATGTCATCGGGGGGTGGAGTCAATGGGTGATGTCATCAATGGATGGCGGGGGGGATGTCATCAATGGGGATGTCATTGATGGGGGTGCTGTCAATGGGGGATGCGGTCATGGGGGATGGAGTCAATGGGTGATGTCATCGATGGGGGGTGGTGTCAATGGGGGATGGGGTCAATGGGTGATGTCATCAGTGGATGGCGTCAATGGGTGATGTCATCAATGGATGGCGTCGATGGGTGATGGCGTCAATGGGGATGGGGTCAATGGGGGATGGCATCGATGGGGGATGGGGTCGATGGGGGGGTGGAGTCAATGGGTGATGTCATCAATGGATGGCGTGAACGGGTGATGTCATCAATGGGGGATGGCGTCGATGGGGGGTGGAGTCAATGGATGATGTCATCAATGCATGGCGTCAATGGGGGATGTCATCAATGGGGGATGTCATTGATGGGGGTGCTGTCAATGGGGGATGAGGTCATGGGGGATGGAGTCAATGGGTGACGTCATCGATGGGGGGTGGTGTCAATGGGGGATGGGGTCAATGGGTGATGTCATCAATGGGTGATGTCATCAGTGGGTGATGTCATCAATGGGTGATGTCATCAGTGGGTGATGTCATCAATGGGTGATGTCATCAATGGGGGATGTTGTCAATGGGGGATGGGGTCAATGGGGAGCTTATCAGTGGGTGATGTCAACGATGGGGGATGGCGTCAATAGATGATGTCATCGATGGGTGATGTCATCACTGGGTGATGTCATCAATGGGGGGCATCACTCGTAATGGGGCCGGTTCATCAATGAAGGGGTTAAAGGGGTTTGTGACGTCACGGGGTGACCTCATCATCACCCGGAGTGACCTCATCCATAGGGACGATGACGTCGACAATGGGGGGGGCGGAGCCATCGGTGGCGATGATGTCATCGACCGGGGGTGACGTCACCATTGGCGAGTGCCAACCTCGACGCGGGGGGGGGCGGGGAATGTGACGTCATAACCAGAGGGCATCTCCCATTGGGCGATGACATCGTTGGCGTGACGTCATTGGGGGTGTGTGTGACGTCATAAGCGTGGGTGGGGCTTCGTGTGCTTGTGTCCCCTCCCCCCCCCTTTATGACGTCATCCACGCTGTGACGTCACCCTCAGCCCCACCCCTTCCCCAGAGCCAATCAGAACCCATTATATAGGGCGGGGTCGCCCCATAAATGGGGGCTCCATGGGGCAAAAGCATCCATTTTTATTGGGGTTTTTCCCAATTCTTTGGGTTTTCCATTCAAAATGGGGTGGGGGGGGGGGCCCCCCCAAAGCTGCCCCATAGATTGGGGGGGGGGATCTGGGCCCCATAGATTGGGGGGGGGCCCTATAGAAGGCACAAGCGTGGGGGGGGCTGAACCATTGCGATTGGAGGGGGGTCCTGGTGGGAGAGAGAGGGGATGGGGGCCATAGGGACCCATAGAGCCCCATAGGGACCCATAAGGACCCCATAGAGACCCATAGAGACCCATAGAGACCCATAGAGCCCCATAGGGACCCATAGAGACCCATAGAGATCCATAGGGACCCCATAGAGCCCCATAGGGACCCATAGAGACCCATAGAGAACCCATAGAGACCCCATAGAGACCCTGTAGAGCCCCCACAGAGCCCCATAGAGACCCACAGAGACCCCATAGAGCCCCATAAGGACCCATAGAGCCCCTGTAGAGACCCTAGAGAGACCCCATAGAGACCCATAGGGACCCCACAGGGACCCATAGAGCCCCATAGGGACCCCATAGAGACCCATAGAGACCCATAGAGACCCCATAGAGACCCATAGAGACCCCATACAGCCCCATAGAGACCCCACAGGGACCCATAGAGCCCCATAGGGACCCCATAGACCCCATAGAGACCCATAGAGACCCCATAGAGACCCATAGAGACCCCATAGAGACCCATAGAGACCCCATAGGGACCCATAGAGACCCCATAGAGACCCATAGAGACCCATAGGGACCCATAGAGACCCCATAGAGACCCATAGGGACCCCATAGAGACCCCATAGCGCCCCCTACCTGCCCCTCACGTGTCTCCGGCTCCTGTGGGGCCGCGCTTGCCCAGGGCCTGTTGGAGCTGCCAGCTCTCCTCCAGCTCCTGCCGTGCCCCATAGCAGTGGGGCAGCCCCATAGCGGGTCATGGGCAGCCCCATAGCAGGTCCCAGCCCCACACTTATGGGTCCCAGCCCCACACTTATGGGTCCCAGCCCCTCTCTTTGGGTCCCAGCCCCACACTTATGGGTCCCAGCCCCATTCTATGGGTCCCAGCCCCATTCTATGGGTCCCAGCCCCATTCTATGGGTCCCAGCCCCACACTTATGGGTCCCAGCCCCATTCTATGGGTCCCAGCCCCACACTTATGGGTCCCAGCCCCATTCTATGGGTCCCAGCCCCACACTTATGGGTCCCAGCCCCATTCTATGGGTCCCAGCCCCACACTTATGGGTCCCAGCCCCATTCTATGGGTCCCAGCCCCACACTTATGGGTCCCAGCCCCATTCTATGGGTCCCAGCCCCACACTTATGGGTCCCAGCCCCACACTTATGGGTCCCAGCCCCACACTTATGGGTCCCAGCCCCACACTTATGGGTCCCAGCCCCATTCTATGGGTCCCAGCCCCATTCTATGGGTCCCAGCCCCATTCTATGGGTCCCAGCCCCCCTGTCCCAGCCCCATGGGTCCCAGCCCCACACTTATGGGTCCCAGCCCCACACTTATGGGTCCAAGCCCCATTCTATGGGTCTCAGCCCCACACTTATGGGTCTCAGCCCCACACTTATGGGTCCCAGCCCCACACTTATGGGTCCCAGCCCCTCTCTTTGGGTCCCAGCCCCACACTTATGGGTCTCAGCCCCACACTAATGGGTCCCAGCCCCATTCTATGGGTCTCAGCCCCATTCTATGGGTCCCAGCCCCACACTTATGGGTCCCAGCCCCATTCTATGGGTCCCAGCCCCTCTCTTTGGGTCCCAGCCCCACACTTATGGGTCCCAGCCCCATTCTATGGGTCCCAGCCCCACACTTATGGGTCTCAGCCCCTCTCTTTGGGTCCCAGCCCCACACTTATGGGTCCAAGCCCCACACTTATGGGTCCCAGCCCCACACTTATGGGTCCTAGCCCCTCTCTTTGGGTCCCAGCCCCACACTTATGGGTCCCAGCCCCTCTCTTTGGGTCCCAGCCCCACACTTATGGGTCCCAGCTCCTCTCTTTGGGTCCCAGCCCCACACTTATGGGTCCCAGCCCCTCTCTTATGGGTCCCAGCCCCCACTTCTATGGGTCCCAGCCCCCCATTCTCCCAGCCCCATTCTATGGGTCCCAGCCCCATTCTATGGGTCCCAGCCCCACAGATACGGGTCCCAGCCCCATTCTATGGGTGCCAGCCCCTGTCTCTGGGTCCCAGCCCCACACTTATGGGTCCCAGCCCCATTCTATGGGTCCCAGCCCCACACTAATGGGTCCCAGCCCCACACTTATGGGTCTCAGCCCCATTCTATGGGTCCCAGCCCCACACTTATGGGTCCCAGCCCCATTCTATGGGTCCCAGCCCCACACTTATGGGTCCCAGCCCCACACTTATGGGTCCCAGCCCCACACTTATGGGTTTATGGGTCTCAGCCCCACACTTATGGGTCCCAGCCCCACACTTATGGGTCCCAGCCCCATTCTATGGGTCCCAGCCCCACACTTATGGGTCCCAGCCCCACACTTATGGGTCCCAGCCCCATTCTATGGGTCCCAGCCCCACACTTATGGGTCCCAGCCCCACACTTATGGGTCCCAGCCCCACACTTATGGGTCCCAGCCCCACACTAATGGGTCCCAGCCCCATTCTATGGGTCCCAGCCCCACACTTATGGGTCCCAGCCCCATTCTATGGGTCCCAGCCCCACACTTATGGGTCCCAGCCCCACACTTATGGGTCCCAGCCCCATTCTATGGGTCCCAGCCCCACACTTATGGGTCCCAGCCCCATTCTATGGGTCCCAGCCCCACACTTATGGGTCCCAGCCCCACACTTATGGGTCCCAGCCCCACACTAATGGGTCTCAGCCCCATTCTATGGGTCCCTGCCCCACACTTATGGGTCCCAGCCCCACCTTCAGCCTCAGCAGCACCTCCTCCAGGCCCCGCAGCTCCTCCCCCACCCCGGCCGCATAGGGGGGGGGCTCCGTGACCCCTAAGTGGGGGGAGGGGAGGGGGCCAATGAGCGATGGGGGAGGGGGAGGGGCCCATCCCCCCCCTCCCCCCCCCCGGTCCGTACCTGCCCCTCCCCCATCGGGAGCCTCGGTCTCGTCCCGCGGTGGGGGGAGGGGGGAGGGGAGGAGCCGCCTCAGAGCTGCCACTGGGGGGGGGAGGGGAGGGGTTACATGGGGGGGGTGGGGGGGGGATGGGGGGGGATATGGGGGGGATGGGGGGTGTGGGGGGATATGGGGGGGATATGGGGGGAGATGGGGGGGATATGGGGTGGATATATGGGGGGGATATGGGGGGTATGGGGGGGTTATGGGGGGGATATGGGGGGATATGGGGAGATATGGGGGGGGATGGGGGGGATATGGGGGGATGGGGGGGGGATATGGGGGGGATGTGGGGGGGATATGGGGGGATATGGGGGGATATGGGGGGATGGGGGGGGATATGGGGGGGATATGGGGGGGATATGGGGGGATATGGGGGGGCTATGGGGGGGTTATGGGGGGATATGGGGGGGATATGGGGGGGGATATGGGGGGATATGGGGGGGTATGGGGGGGATATGGGGGCATATAGGGGGTATTTAGGGGTACATAGGGGGGTATATTGGGGGGCTATGGGTGGTTTGGGGTGATTTTGGGCTGATTTGGGGTGATTTTGGGTGGTTTTGGGTGTTCCGGGGCTGTTTTGGGGTGATTTGGGGTGATTTTGGGTGTTGTTTGGGTGTTTGGGGGTGATTTTGGGTGTTTTTTTGTGATTTTGGGTGTTTTTTGGTGTTTTTGGCTGATTTTGGGTGGTTTTGGGTGTTTTTGGGTGTTTTTTGTGTGTTTTTGGGGTGTTTTTGGCTGTTTTTGGTGTTCCGGGGCTGTTTTGGGGTGATCTGGGGTGATTTTGGGTGTTTTGGGATGTTTTTGGCTGTTTTTGGGTGTTTTTTGGGTGATTTTGTCTGTTTTTGGGTGTTTTTGGGGTGATTTTGGCTGTTTTTGGGTGTTTTTGGGGTGATTTTGGCTGTTTTTGGCTGTTTTTTGTGTTCCGGGGCTGTTTTGGGGCCGTTTCAGGCGGTTTTGGGGCTCTCACCTCTCTGCAGCGCAGCGGCCGCCAGCCCCCCCTCCCCGGGCAAGGGGGGGGCAGTGCCCAGCACCGGCACCTCTGGGGGGCAGAGCCCATAGAGACCCATAGAGACCCATAGGGACCCATAGAGACCCATAGAGACCCATAGGGACCCATAGAGACCCATAGAGACCCCATCGAGACCCATAGAGACCCATAGAGACCCCATAGAGACCCATAGAGACCCATAGAGACCCCATAGAGACCCATAGGGACCCATAGAGATCCCATAGAGACCCCATAGAGACCCATAGGGACCCATAGAGACCCATAGAGACCCCATAGAGACCCATAGAGACCCATAGAGACCCATAGGGACCCATAGAGACCCATAGAGACCCCATAGAGACCCATAGAGACCCATAGAGACCCATAGAGACCCCATAGAGACCCATAGAGACCCATAGAGACCCATAGAGACCCCATAGAGACCCATAGAGACCCATAGAGACCCATAGAGACCCCATAGAGACCCATAGAGACCCATAGAGACCCCATAGAGACCCATAGGGACCCATAGAGACCCATAGAGACCCCATAGAGACCCATAGGGACCCATAGAGACCCATAGAGACCCCATAGAGACCCATAGAGACCCATAGAGACCCATAGGGACCCATAGAGACCCATAGAGACCCCATAGAGACCCATAGAGACCCATAGAGACCCATAGAGACCCCATAGAGACCCATAGAGACCCATAGAGACCCATAGAGACCCCATAGAGACCCATAGAGACCCATAGAGACCCATAGAGACCCACAGAGACCCATAGAGACCCATAGAGACCCATAGGGACCCATAGAGACCCATAGAGACCCCATAGAGACCCATAGAGACCCATAGAGACCCATAGAGACCCCATAGAGACCCCATAGAGACCCATAGAGACCCCATAGAGACCCATAGAGACCCATAGGGACCCATAGAGACCCCATAGAGACCCATAGAGACCCATAGGGACCCATAGAGACCCCATAGAGACCCATAGGGACCCATAGAGACCCATAGGGACCCATAGAGACCCATAGAGACCCATAGAGACCCATAGAGACCCCATAGAGACCCATAGAGACCCATAGGGACCCATAGGGACCCATAGAGACCCATAGAGACCCATAGAGACCCCATAGAGACCCATAGGGACCCATAGAGACCCATAGAGACCCATAGAGACCCCATAGAGACCCCATAGGGACCCATAGAGACCCATAGAGACCCATAGAGACCCATAGGGACCCATAGGGACCCATAGAGACCCATAGAGACCCCATAGAGACCCATAGAGACCCATAGGGACCCCAGAGAGACCCATAGAGACCCATAGAGACCCATAGAGACCCCATAGAGACCCATAGAGACCCCATAGAGACCCATAGAGACCCCATAGAGACCCATAGAGACCCATAGAGACCCATAGAGACCCATAGAGACCCCATAGAGACCCATAGGGACCCATAGAGACCCATAGAGACCCATAGAGACCCCATAGAGACCCCATAGGGACCCATAGAGACCCATAGAGACCCATAGAGACCCATAGAGACCCCATAGAGACCCATAGAGACCCATAGGGACCCCATAGAGACCCATAGAGACCCATAGAGACCCCATAGAGACCCATAGAGACCCATAGGGACCCATAGAGACCCATAGAGACCCATAGAGACCCATAGGGACCCATAGGGACCCATAGAGACCCATAGAGACCCCATAGAGACCCATAGAGACCCATAGGGACCCCATAGAGACCCATAGAGACCCATAGAGACCCATAGAGACCCCATAGAGACCCATAGAGACCCCATAGAGACCCATAGAGACCCCATAGAGACCCATAGAGACCCATAGGGACCCATAGAGACCCCATAGAGACCCATAGAGACCCCATAGAGACCCATAGAGACCCATAGGGACCCCATAGAGACCCATAGAGACCCATAGAGACCCCATAGAGACCCATAGAGACTCATAGGGACCCCACAGAGACCCATAGAGACCCCATAGAGCCCCATAGAGCCCCCATAGAGCCCCATAGACCCCCATAGAGCCCCATAGAGACCCCATAGAGCCCCATAGAGCCCCATAGAGACCCATAGAGACCCCATAGAGACCCATAGAGACCCCATAGAGACCCATAGAGACCCATAGAGACCCCATAGAGACCCATAGAGACCCATAGAGACCCATAGAGACCCATAGACACCCCATAGAGACCCATAGAGACCCATAGAGACCCCATAGAGACCCATAGAGACCCATGGAGACCCATAGCGACCCATAGGGACCCCATAGAGACCCATAGGGACCCCACAGAGACCCATAGGGACCCATAGAGACCCATAGAGACCCATAGAGACCCATAGAGACCCATAGAGCCCCACTCACCATCCAGCGTCTCCTTCACCCCCCCCCCGTTCTCTTCCTCTCTGTGGGGGAAGGGGGGGGGTCAGAGAAAAAAAAAACAAAAACCCCAAAATCCCCTTTTTTTACCCCAAAAATCCCTCTTTTTTACCCCAAATCCCCTTTTTTTTACCCCAAAATCCCCCTTTTTTACCCAAAATCCCCTTTTTTTGCCCCAAAAATCCCCTTTGCACCCAAAATCCCCTTTTTTTACCCCAAAATCCCCTTTGCACCCAAAATCCCTCTTTTTTACCCCAAAAACCCCTTTGCACCCAAAACCCCCTTTTTTTACCCCCAAAATCCCCTTTGCACCCAAAATCCCCCTTTTTTACCCCAAAATCCCCTTTGCACCCAAAATCCCTCTTTTTTACCCCAAATCCCCTTTTTTTTACCCCAAAATCCCTTTGCACCCAAAATCCCCCTTTTTTACCCAAAATCCCCTTTTTTTGCCCCAAAAATCCCCTTTGCACCCAAAATCCCCTTTTTTTACCCCAAAATCCCCTTTGCACCCTAAATCCCTCTTTTTTACCCCAAAATCCCCTTTGCACCCAAAATCCCCTTTTTTTACCCCAAAATCCCCTTTGCACCCAAAATCCCTCTTTTTTACCCCAAAAACCCCTTTGCCCCAAATCCCCCTTTTTTTACCCCCAAATCCCCCTTTGCACCCAAAATCCCCCTTTTTTACCCCAAAATCCCCTTTGCACCCAAAATCCCCTTTTTTTACCCTAAAATCCCCTTTGCACCCAAAATCCCTCTTTTTTACCCCAAATCCCCTTTTTTTTACCCCAAAAATCCCTTTTGCACCCAAATTCCCTCTTTTTTACCCAAAATCCCCTTTTTTACCCCAAAATCCCTTTGCACCCCAAATCCCCCTTTTTTACCCCAAATCCCCCCTTTTACCCCAAAACCCCCTTTGCACCCAAAAATCCCCTTTTACCCCAAAATCCCTTTTTTTTTACCCCAAAACCCCCTTTCTTTACCAAAAAAAACCCTTGCACTCAAAATCCCCCTTTTTTTAGCCAAAATCCCTCTTTTTTACCCCAAAATCCCCTTTGCACCCAAAATCCCTTTTTTAACCCAAAACCCCCTTTGCACACAAAATCCCTCTTTTTTACCCAAAATTCCCTTTTTCTACCCCAAAACCCTTTTACACCCAAAATCCCCTTTTTTTACCCCCAAAATCCCCTTTTTTACCCCCAAATCCCCCTTTTTTACCCCAAAACCCCCTTTGCACCCAAAATCCCCCTTTTTTACCCAAAATCCCTTTTTTACCCCAAAATCCCCTTTTTTTACCCCCAAATCCCCCCCTTCCCCCCCTCCCCCCCCCCCCAAACTCACTCGAGGGGGGTGGGGGGCGGGGCCCCGCCCCTCCCCCCTTTCCCACGGGGGGTCCCCGGGAGGGGGAGGGCTCCGGCGGTTTCATTGATGAGGTCACACCAGCTGGGGGAGGGGCAGACCCCCATAGAGAACAATGGGACCCCATAGGGAACAATGGGACCCCCATAGGGAACAATGGGACCCCCATAGGGAACAATGGGACCCCCATAGGGAACAATGGGACCCCCATAGGGAACAATGGGACCCCCATAGGGAACAATGGAGCCCCATAGGGGACAATGGGACCCCCATAGGGAGCAATGGGACCCCCATAGGGAACAATGGGACCCCCATAGGGAGCAATGGGACCCCCATAGGGAACAATGGGACCCCCATAGGGAACAATGGGACCCCCATAGGGAGCAATGGGACCCCCATAGGGAACAATGGGACCCCCATAGGGAGCAATGGGACCCCCATAGGACACAATGGGACCCCCATAGGGAACAATGGGACCCCCATAGGGCGCAATGGGACCCCCATAGGGCACAATGGGACCCCCATAGGGAACAATGGGACCCCCATAGGGCACAATGGGACCCCCATAGGGCACAATGGGACCCCCATAGGACACAATGGGACCCCCATAAGGAGCAATGGAGCCCCATAGGGCACAATGGGACCCCCATAGGGAACAATGGGACCCCCATAGGGCACAATGGGACCCCCATAGACCCCAATGGGCCCCCCCCAGCCCCACTTCTTCCTCTCGGCCACCGTCTGGGCCCCCAGCTCGTAGATCTGGGCCCCATTGTCCCAGCTGATGATGACGTAAAAGGCCTTGGGGTCTGGGGGGCAAAAAAGGGGCAAAATCAGCCTTTGGCACCCCAAAATCACCATTTTTCACCCCAAAATCAGCCTTCGGCACCCCAAAATCGTCCTTTTTCACCCCAAAATTGTCATTATCACCCCAAAATCAGCCTTTCGCACCCCAAAATCGCCATTTTTCACCCTAAAATCGTCCTTTTTCACCCCAAAATCACCCTTTTCACCCCAAAATCAGCCTTTGGCACCTCAAAATCACCTTTTTCACCCCAAAATCAGACTTTGGCACTCCAAAATCGCCTTTTTTCACCCCAAAATCACCCTTTTCACCCCAAAATCACCTCTTTCACCCCAAAATCACCTTTTTTTCACCCCAAAATCAGCCTTTCCATCCCCAAGTCGCCTTTTTTCACCCCAAAATCAGCCTTTGGCACCTCACAATCAGCCTTTTTCACCCCAAAATCCCCCTTTTTTACCCCAAAATCACCCTTTTCACCCCAAAATCGTCCTTTTTCACCCCAAAATCAGCCTTTGGCACTCCAAAATCATCATTATCACCCCAAAATCACCTTTTTCACCCCAAAGTCACCCTTTTCACCCCAAAATCAACATTTGGCACGCCAAAATCGTCCTTTTTCACCCCAAAATCAGCCTTTTTCACCCCAAAATCGTCCTTTTTCACCCCAAAATCAGCCTTTTTCACCCCAAATTCAGCCTTCGGCACCCCAAAATCACCTTTTTTCACCCCAAATTCACCCTTTTCACCCCAAAATCGTCCTTTTTCACCCCAAAATCGTCATTATCACCCCAAATTCAGCCTTCGGCACCCCAAAAGCGCCATTTTTCACCCCAAAATCGTCATTATCACCCCAAAATCAGCCTTTGGCTCCCTAAAAGCACCCTTTTTCACCCCAAAATCACCCTTTTTCACCCCAAAATCGCCCTTTTTCACCCCAAAATCACCCTTTGGCACCCCAAAATCACCCTTTTTCACCCCAAAATCACCCTTTTCACCCCAAAATCACCCTTTTTCACCCCAAAATCACCCTTTTTCACCCCAAAATCACCCTTTTTACCCCAAAATCGCCTTTTTTACCCAAAATCACCAATTCTTTCACCCCAAAATCACCATTTTTACCCAAAATCGCTTTTTCACCCAAAATCCCCCTTTTTTACCCAAAATCCCCTTTTTTTGCCCCCAAAATCCCCTTTGCACCCAAAATCCCCTTTTTTTACCCCAAAATCCCCTTTGCACCCAAAATCCCCTTTTTTTGCCCCAAAAAATCCCCTTTGCACCCAAAATCCCTCTTTTTTACCCAAAATCCCCTTTGCACCCAAAATCCCCTTTTTTTACGCCCAAAATCCCCTTTGCACCCAAAATCCCTCTTTTTTTACCCAAAATCCCCTTTTTTTACCCCAAAAAACCCTTTGCACCCAAAATTCCTCTTTTTTAACCCGAAACCCCCTTTGCACCCAAAATCCCTCTTTTTTACCCAAAATCCCCTTTTTTTACCCCAAATCCCCTTTGCACCCAAAAACCCCTTTTTTACTCCAAAAATCTCCTTTGCACCCAAAATCCCCCTTTTTTACCCCCAAAATCCCCTTTACACCCAAAATCCCCTTTTTTTACCCCAAAAAACCCTTTGCACCCAAAATCGCTCTTTTTTACCCCAAATCCCCATTTTTTACCCCAAAATGCCCTTTTTTACCCCAAAATCCCTTTTGCACACAAAATCCCTCTTTTTTACCCAAAATCCCCTTTTCTTACCCCCAAATCCCCTTTGCACCCAAAATCCCTTTTTTTACCCAAAATCCCCTTTTTTTACCCCCAAAACCCCTTTGCACCCAAAATCCCTCTTTTTTGCCCCAAAACCCCTTTTTTTACTCCAAAATCCGCTTTGCACCCAAAATCCCCTTTTTTTTACCCCAAAAATCCCCATTGCACCCAAAATCCCCTTTTTTACCCCAAAAATCCCCTTTGCACCCAAAATCCCCTTTTTTTACCCCAAAACCCCTTTGCACCCAAAATCCCCCTTTTTTACCCCAAAAATCCCCTTTTTTACCCCAAAAAACCCTTTGCACCCAAAATCCCTCTTTTTTAACCCAAAACCCCCTTTGCACCCAAAATCCTTCTTTTTTACCCAAAATCCCCCTTTTTAAATCCAAAATCCCCTTTGCACCCAAAATCCCCTTTTTTTACCCCCAAAAACCCTTTGCACCAAAAATCCCTTTTTTACCCCCAAAATCCCATGTGCACCCAAAATCCCCTTTTTTACCCCAAAATCCCCTTTTTTACCCCAAAATCCCCTTTTTTTACCCCCAAAATCCCTCTTTTTTACCCCAAATCCGTCTTTTTTACCCCAAATCCCTCTTTTTTACCCCAAACCCCCCTTTTTTACCCCAAAATCCCTCTTTTTTAACCAAAATCCCCTTTTTTTACCCCAAAAACCCCCTTAGGACCCAAAATCCCCCTTTTTTACCCCAAAACCCCCTTTGCACCCAAAATCCCTCTTTTTTACCCCAAAACCCCCTTTTTTACTCCAAAATCGCCTTTGCACCAAAAATCCCCCTTTTTTACCAAAAATCCCTTTTTTTACCCCAAAACCCCTTTGCACCCAAAATCCCCCTTTTTTACCAAAAATCCCTTTTTTTACCCCAAAATACCCTTTGCACCCAAAATCCCTTTTTTTACCCCAAAAATCTCCTTTGCACCCAAAATCCCCCTTTTTTACCCCAAAAATCCCCTTTGCACCCAAAATCGCCTTTTTTCACCCCAAAATCCCCCTTTTTTACCCCCAAAATCCCCTTTGCACCCAAAATCCCTTTTTTACCCAAAATCCCCTTTTCTTACCCCAAAACCACTTTGCATCCAAAATCCCCTTTTTTTACCCCAAAAAACCCTTTGCACCCAAAATCCCCCTTTTTTACCCCAAAATCCCACTTTTTTACCCCAAAACCCCTTTTGCACACAAAATCCCTCTTTTTTACCCCAAATCCCCCTTTTTTACCACTAAATGCCCTTTTCTTACCCCCAAATCCCCTTTGCACTCAAAATCCCTTTTTTACCCAAAATCCCCTTTTTTTACCCCAAAAATCCCCTTTGCACCCAAAATCCCTTTTTTACCCAAAATCCCCTTTTTTTACCCCAAAACCCCTTTGCACCCAAAATCCCCTTTTTTTACCCCAAAAATCCCCTTTGCACCCAAAATCCCCTTTTTTACCCCAAAAATCCCCTTTGCACCCAAAATCCCTCTTTTTTACCCCAAAACCCCCTTTGCACCCAAAATCCCTTTTTTACCCAAAATCCCCCTTTTTTACCCCAAAACCCCCTTTGCACCCAAAATCCCCTTTTTTTACCCCAAAAATCCCCTTTGCACCCAAAATCCCCCTTTTTTACCACTTTTTTACCCCAAAATCCCCTTTGCACCCAAAATCCCCCTTTTTTACCCCAAAAATCCCCTTTGCACCCAAAATCCCCTTTTTTTACCCCAAAATCCCCTTTGCACCCAAAATCCCCCTTTTTTACCCCAAAACCCCTTTGCACCCAAAATCCCCTTTTTCCACCCAAAATCCCCCTTTTTTCCACCCAAAATCCCCCTTTTTTCTACCCAAAATCCCCTTTTTTCCACCCAAAATCCCCTTTTTCCACCCAAAATCCCCTTTTTCCCACCCAAAATCCCCTTTTTTACCCCAAATCCCCTTTGCACCCCAAATCCCTCTTTTTTACCCTAAATCCCCTTTTTTTACCCCAAAATCCCCCTTTTTTACCCAAAATCCCCTTTCCCCTCTTTTTTAACCCGAAATCCCCTTTGCACCCAAAATCCCTTTTTTACCCAAAATCCCCTTTTCTTACCCCAAAACCCCGTTGCACCCAAAAACCCCTTTTTTACCCCAAAAATCCCCTTTGCACCCAAAATCCCCTTTTTTACCCCAAAATCCCCTTTGCACCCAAAATCCTCTTTTTTTACCCCAAAATCCCCTTTGCACCCAAAATCCGTCTTTTTTACCCAAAATCCCCTTTTTTTACCCCAAAAATCCCCTTTGCACCCAAAATCCCTTTTTTTACCCCAAAAATCTCCTTTGCACCCAAAATCCCCTTTTTTACCCAAAATCAAAATCCCCTTTTTTTACCCCCAAAATCCCCTTTGCACCCAAAATCCCCCTTTTTTACCCCCAAATCCCTTTTTTTTACCCCAAAACCCCTTTGCACCCAAAATCCCCTTTTTTTACCCCAAAATCCCGTTTTTACCCCAAAATCCCGTTTTTACCCCAAAATCCCCTTTTTTTACCCCAAAGCCCCTTTGCACCCAAAATCCCCTTTTTTTACCCCAAAATCCCCCTTTTTTACCCAAAATCCCCTTTTTTTACCCCAAAATCCCCTTTGCACCCAAAATCCCCTTTTTTTACCCCAAAATCCCCTTTGCACCCAAAATCCCCTTTTTTTACCCCAAAATCCCCTTTGCACCCAAAATCCCCTTTTTTTACCCCACCCAAAATCCCCTTTTACCCCCAAAATTCCCTTTGCACCCAAAATCCCCTTTTTTACCCCAAAAATCCCCTTTGCACCCAAAATCCCCTTTTTTTACCCCAAAAAACCCTTTGCACCCAGAATCCCCTTTTTTTACCCCAAAATCCCACTTTTTTACCCCAAAAATCCCCTTTGCACCCAAAATCGCTCTTTTTTTTACCCAAAATCCCCTTTGCACCCAAAATCCCCTTTTTTTACCACAAAAATCCCCTTTGCACCCAAAATCCCCCTTTTTTACACCCTTTGCACCCAAAATCCCTTTTTAAAATCCCCTTTTTTTTTTGCACCCAAAATCCCCTTTTTTTACCCCAAAAATCCCCTTTGCACCCAAAATCCCCTTTTTTTACCCAAAATCCCCTTTTTTTACCCCAAAATCCCCTTTGCACCCAAAATCCCCTTTTTTACCCCACCCAAAATCCCCTTTTTTACCCCAAAAATCCCCTTTGCACCCAAAATCCCCTTTTTTTACCCCCAAAATCCCCTTTGCACCCAAAATCCCCTTTTTTTACCCCAAAAATCCCCTTTGCACCCAAAATCCCCTTTTTTTACCCCCAAAATCCCTCTTTTTTACCCCAAATCCCCTTTGCACCCCAACTCCCTCTTTTTTACCCAAAAATCCCCTTTTTTTAGCCCAAAACCCCTTTGCACCCAAAATCCCCTTTTTTTACCCCAAAAATCCCCTTTGCACCCAAAATCCCTCTTTTTTACCCCAAAACCCCTTTGCACCCAAAATCCCCCTTTTTTACCCCAAAAATCCCCTTTGCACCCAAAATCCCCCTTTTTTACCCCAAAAATCCCCTTTACACCCAAAATCCCCTTTTTTTACCCCAAAAAACCCTTTGCACCCAAAATCCCCTTTTTTACCCCAAAAATCCCCTTTGCACCCAAAATCCCCCTTTTTTACCCCAAAAATCCCCTTTGCACCCAAAATCCCCTTTTTTACCCCAAAAATCCCCTTTGCACCCAAAATCCCCTTTGCACCCAAAATCCCCTTTTTTACCCCAAAATCCCCTTTGCACCCAAAATCCCCTTTTTTTGCCCCAAAAATCCCCTTTGCACCCAAACTCCCTTTTTTTTACCCCAAACCCCCCTTTGCACCCAAAATCCCTCTTTTTTACCCCCAAAATCCCCTTTGCACCCAAAATCCCCCTATTTTACCCCAAAACCACTTTGCACCCAAAATCCCCTTTTTTAACCCCAAAACCCCCTTTGCACCCAAAATCCCCTTTTTTACCCCAAAAATCCCCTTTGCACCCAAAATCCCCTCTTTTTTACCCAAAATCCCCTTTTTTTAGCCCAAAACCCCTTTGCACCCAAAATCCCCCTTTTTTACCCCAAAAATCCCCTTTGCACCCAAAATCCCCTTTTTTTACCCCAAAACCCCTTTGCACCCAAAATCCCCTTTTTTTACCCCCAAAATCCCTCTTTTTTACCCCAAATCCCCTTTGCACCCCAAATCCCTCTTTTTTACCCAAAATCCCCTTTTTTACCCCCAAATCCCCCTTTTTTACCCCCAAATCCCTCTTTTTTACCCCAAAAACCCAAAATCCCTTTTTTACCCAAAATCCCCCTTTTTTGCCCCAAAACCCCCTTTGCACCCAAAATCCCTCTTTTTTACCCCAAATCCCCCTTTTTTACCCCAAAATGCCCTTTTCTTACCCCCAAATCCCCTTTGCACTCAAAATCCCTTTTTTACCCAAAATCCCCTTTTCTTACCCCAAAACCCCGTTGCACCCAAAAACCCCTTTTTTACCCCAAAAATCCCCTTTGCACCCAAAATCCCCCTTTTTTACCCAAAATCCCCTTTGCACCCAAAATCCCCCTTTTTTACCCCAAAAATCCCCTTTGCACCCAAAATCCCCTTTTTTTACCCCAAAACCCCTTTGCACCCAAAAATTCTTTCACCCCAAAATCACCATTTTTACCCAAAATCGCTTTTTCACCCCAAAATCCCTATTTTTCACCCCAAAATCGCCCTTTTTAACCCCAAATCACCATTTTTACCCCAAATCGCCGGTTTTCACCCCAAAATCACCCTTTTTACGCTAAATCGCTGGTTTTCACCCCCAAAATCACCCATTTTACCCCCAAATCACCATTTTTACCCCAAATCACAATTTTTCACCCCAAAATCACCCTTCTTGACCCAAATCACCCTTTTTGATCCCCAAAATCATCATTTTTACCCCAAATCGCCCATTTTTCCCCAAAATAACCGATTTTACCCCAAAACCACTCCTTCTACTCCAAAATTGACTTTTTATCCAAAATAACCAATTTTTACCCCAAACCCCCCCTTTTCACCCCAAAACCACCTTTTTACCCAAAATAACCAATTTTCTCCCCAAAACACCCCTTTTTACCAAAAATAACCCTTTTTACCCCAAACCCCTCTTTTTACCCCCAAACCCCCCTTTTTTACCCAAAATCACCATTTTTTACCCCAACCCCCCTTTTAACCCCAAATAACCAATTTTTATCCCAAATCACCTTTTTACCCAAAATCACCAATTTTTACCCCAAACCCATTTTTACCCAAAATCACCATTTTTTCCCCCAAACCCCCCTTTTTTACCCAAAATCACCTTTTTTTCTGCAAACCCCCCTTTTTACCCAAACCCCCCCCTTTTTTACCTCAAATCACCATTTTTCCCCCGAAACCCCCCCTTTTTACCCAAAATCACCATTTTTTCCCCCAAACCCCACTTTTTTACCCAAAATCATCAATTTTTTCCCCCACCCCCCCTTTTTCCCCAAAAAAAACCTTTTTCCCCAAAGCCCCCTTTTTTACCCCCCTTTTTACCCCAAATCACCATTTTTTTACCCCAAAACTCCCTTTTTACCCAAAATCTCCATTTTTTCCCCCAAAACCCCCCATTTTTACCCCAAATCACCATTTTTCCCCAAAACCTCCCCTTTTTTACCCAAAATCACCTTTTTTCTGCAAACCCCCCTTTTTACCCAAAACCCCCTTTTTTCCCCACCCCCCCGTTTTTACCCCAAATCACCATTTTTCCCCCAAAACCCCCCTTTTTTACCCGAAACCCCCCTTTTTACCCCCTTTTCACCCAAAATCACCATTTTTTACCCCACTCCCCGCCTTTTTTACACAAAATCATCAATTTTTCCCCCCAACCCCCCCTTTATTACTCCAAATCACCATTTTTTTCCCTGAAAACACCCCTTTTTAGCCAAAAACCCCCTTTTTTACCCCCCTTTTCACCCAAAATCACCATTTTTTACCCCAAACCCCCTTTTTTACCCAAAATCACCATTTTTCCCTCTAAACCTCCCCTCTTTACACAAAATCACCATTTTTCCCTAAAAAGCACCCCTTTTTTACCCCAAATCACCATTTTTCCCCCCAAATCCCACTTTTTCCCCCAAAACCCCCCTTTTTACCCCCTTTTTTTACCCAAAACCACCATTTTTTACCCCTCTCCCCCTTTTTTACCCAAAATCACCATTTTTCCCCCCAAACCCCCCTTTTTTACCCAAAATCACCATTTTTGCCCCCAAAATCCCACTTTTTACCTCAAATCACCATTTTTTTCCCCCAACCCCCCTTTTTTACCCCAAATCACCATTTTTCCCCCAAAACCCCCCTTTTTTGCCCAAAACCCCCCTTTTTTACCCAAAATCACCATTTTTTCCCACAAAACCCCCCTTTTTTGCCCAAAACCCCCCTTTTTTACCCCCCTTTTTACCCAAAAATCACCATTTTTCCCCCCAAACCCCCTTTTCACCCAAAATCACCATTTTTTACCCCAACCCCCCCTTTTTTACCCAAAATCACCATTTTTCCCCCAAACCCCCTCCTTTTTACCCAAAATCACCATTTTTCCCCCCAAACCCCCCTTTTTACCCAAAACCCCCCTTTTTTACCCCAAATCACCATTTTTCCCCCCAAATCCCACTTTTTCCCCCAAAACCCCCCTTTTTACCCAAAACCCCCCTTTTTACCCCCTTTTTTACCCAAACCCACCATTTTTTACCCCTCTCCCCCATTTTTACCCAAAATCACCATTTTTCCCCCCAACCCCCCCATTTTTACCCAAAATTACCATTTTTCACCAACCTCCTCTTTTTTTACCCAAAATCACCATTTTTCCCCCCAAATCCCACTTTTTCCCCAAAAACCCCCCTTTTTACCCCCTTTTTTTACCCAAAACCACCATTTTTTACCCCTCTCCCCCTTTTTTACCCAAAATCACCATTTTTTCCCCCAAACCCCCCCTTTTTTACCCAAACCCCCCCCTTTTTACCCCCGTTTTACCCCAAATCACCATTTTTCCCCCCAAGCCCCTTCTTTTTTACCCAAAATCACCATTTTTCCCCCCAAACCCCCCTTTTTACCCAAACCCCCCCTTTTTTACCTCAAATCACCATTTTTCCCCCGAAACCCCCCCTTTTTACCCAAAATCACCATTTTCCCTCCAAATCCCACTTTTTCCCCCAAAACCCCCCTTTTTACCCAAAACCCCCCTTTTTTACCCCAAATCACCATTTTTCCCCCCAAACCCCCTCCTTTTTACCCAAAATCACCATTTTTCCCCCAAACCCCCCTTTTTACCCAAAACCCCCCTTTTTTCCCCCAAAACCCCCATTTTTTACCCCACTCCCCCGTTTTCACCCAAAATCACCATTTTTCCCCCCAAAACCCCCCTTTTTTACCCAAAACCCCCTTTTTACCCCCCTCTTTTACCCAAAACCACCATTTTTTACCCCACTCCCCCGTTTTTACCCAAAATCACCCTTTTTCCCCCCAAACCCCCCTTTTTTAACCCCAAATCCCCCCCCGCCCCCCCCAAGCCCCTCCCCTCGCTCCCCATTGGCTGCGACGCCCCCGCTGTTGTAGCGCCCCCTACCGGTGGCCACGAGGCGCGTCATGGCCGCGCGCAGGCGCAGAACGGGGCTCAGCAGCCGCTTCCCGTCGGGGGCCGGCGCCAGGCTCCGGCTGTGGCAGCGCAGGAGGAAGCGCTCGTCCTGGCGCTGCAGCAGCACCAGGAGGTCGTCGAGCAGCAGCACCTGCACCTCTGCACCCCAAATTGGGGTGAAAACGGGAAAAAACGGGAAAAAACGGTCCAAAAATGAGCGAAAACGGCCCAGAAATGAGCGAGAACGGCCCCGAAATGAGCAGGAGGTCCTCGAGCAGCAGCACCGGCACCTCTGGGGGGGACAGAGCCAAAATGGGGTGAAAACGGGAAAAAACGGGAAAAAATGGGTTAAAACGGTCCAAAAATGAGCAAAAATGGTCCAAAAATGAGCAAAAATGGTCAAAAAATGGGTTAAAACGGTCCAAAAATGAGTGAAAACGGCCCAGAAATGAGCGAGAACGGCCCCAAAATGAGCAGGAGGTCGTCGAGCAGCGGCACCGGCACCTCTGGGGGGGACAGAGCCAAAATGGGGTGAAACAACCCAAAAACGGGCAAAAAATGAGAAGAAACGGCAAAAAATGAGTGAAAATGGCACAAAAATGAGCAAAAACGACCCAAAATTGAGCGAAAACGGCACAAAATTGAGCGAAAACGGCCCAAAAATGGGTCAGAACGAGCTAAAACACCCCAAAAATGAGCTAGAACACCCCAAAATGAGCTAACCCCCCCCAAAATGAGCTAAAACACCCCAAAATGAGCTAAAGCACCCCAAAATGAGCGAAAATACCCCAAAATGAGCTAAAAAAGGCCAAATTGAGCTAAAAACACGCTAAAATGAGCTAAATCAACCCAAAATGTGCTAAAACATCCCAAAATGAGCTAAAACCTAAAGTAAGCTAAAACACCCTAAAATGAGCGAAAACACCCTAAAATGAGCTAAAACACCCCAAAATGAGCTAAAACCCCCTAAAATGAGCTAAAACAACCCAAATGAGCGAAAATACCCCAAAATAAGCTAAAAACACCCCAAAATGAGCTAAAACACACCAAAAATGAGCTAAAACACCCTAAAATGAGCTAAAACACCCCAAAATGAGCTAAAACACCCCAAAATGAGCAGGAGGAAGCGCTCGTCCTGGCGCTGCAGCAGCACCAGGAGGTCGTCGAGCAGCAGCACCTGCACCTCTGCACCCAAAATTGGGGTGAAAACGGGAAAAAACGGGAAAAAATGGGTTAAAACGGTCCAAAAATGAGCGAAAACGGCCCAGAAATGAGCGAGAACGGCCCCGAAATGAGCAGGAGGTCGTCGAGCAGCAGCGCCAGCACCTCTGCCATTGGAGAGCGAAAATGGGGTGAAAATGGGCAAAAACGGGCAAAAAATGAGATGAAACGGCAAAAAATGAGCGGAAACGGTCAAAAAATGAACAAAAACGGCCCCCAAATGAGCGAAAACGGCCCAAAAATGGGTCAGAACGAGCTAAAACACCCCAAAAATGAGCTAAAACACCCCAAAAATGGGTTAAAACACCCCGAAAATGGGATAAAACACCCCAAAATGAGCTAAAACACCCCAAAATGAGCTAAAACACCCTAAAGTAAGCTAAAACACCCCAAAAATGACCCCAAAACGAGCCAAAAACACCCCGAAAATGAGCCAAAAACACTCTAAAATGAGCTAAAACACCCTATAATGAGCCAAAAACACACTAAAATGAGCTAAATCAACCCAACATGTGCTAAAACACCCCAAAATGAGCTAAAACACCCCAAAATGAGCTAAAACACCCCAAAATGAGCTAAAACACCCTAAAATGAGCTAAAACACCCTAAAATGAGCTAAAAACACCCTAAAATGAGCTAAAACACCCCAAAATGAGCTAAACCACCCCAAAATGAGCAGGAGGAAGCGCTCGTCCTGGCGCTGCAGCAGCACCAGGAGGTCGTCGAGCAGCAGCACCTGCACCTCTGCACCCCAAATTGGGGCCGAAATGGGAAAAAACGGGAAAAAACGGGTTAAAACGGTCCAAAAATGAGCGAAAACGGCCCAGAAATGAGCGAGAACGGCCCCGAAATGAGCAGGAGGTCGTCGAGCAGCAGCACCGGCACCTCTGCCATTGGAGAGTGAAAATGGGGTGAAACAACCCAAAAACGGGAAAAAAATGAGATGAAACAGCAAAAAATGAGCGGAAACGGTCAAAAAATGAACAAAAACGGCCCCCAAATGAGCGAAAACGGCCCAAAAATGGGTCAGAATGAGCTAAAACCCCCCAAAAATGAGCTAAAACACCCCAAAAATGGGTTAAAACACCCCGAAAATGGGATAAAACACCCCAAAATGAGCTAAAACACCATAAAGTAAGCTAAAACACCCCAAAATAAGCTAAAACACCCCAAAAATTACCCCAAAACACCCTAAAATGAGCTAAAATACCTCAAAATGAGCTAAAAACACCCAAAATGACCCAAAACCACCCAAAATGCCCCTAAACCCATGCCCCCCCAAAATGCCCCAAAAACACCTTAAAATGACCCAAACCTAAAACACCCCAAAATGAGCTAAATACACACTAAAATGAGCTAAATCAACCCAACATGTGCTAAAACACCCCAAAATGAGCTAAAACACCCTAAAGTAAGCTAAAACACCCCGAAAATGAGCCAAAAACACCCCAAAATGAGCTAAAACACCCCGAAAATGAGAAAAAAACACCCAAAAATGAGCTAAAACACCCTAAAATGAGCTAAAAACACCCTAAAATGAGCTAAAACACAACAAAATGAGCTAAAACCCCCCCAAAATGAGCCCAAACCCACCTGGTGCTGCAAAGCACCCAAAACCACCCAAAATGGGCCCAAACCACCTGAAAAAACGGGTTAAAACCCAAAAAACCACCCAAAAGCACCAAAAATGCAAAAACCCCAAAATGACCCAAACCCACCCAACCCCACCCAAAACCACCCAAAATGCCCCAAAACAACCCAAAACCACCCAATATGCCCCAAAACCACCCAAAATGCCCCCAAACCACCCCAAAATGCCCCAAACCCCAAATGCCCCAAAACCCACCTGAAATGCCCAAAATGCCCCAAAATGCCTCCAAACCACCCAAAATGCCCCAAAACCACCCAAAATCCCCTCAAACCACCCAAAAGCACCTGAAATGCCCTAAAATGACCCAAACCCACCCAACCCCACCCAAGACCACCCAACATGCCCCAAAACCACCCGAAATGCCCTAAAATCACCAAAATACCCCCAAACCACCCAAAAGAACCTGAAATGCCCTAAAATGACCCAAACCCACCCAAAATGACCCAAAATCCCCCCAAAACCACCCAAAATGCCCCAAAACCCACCAAAATCCCCTCAAACCACCCAAAAGAACCTGAAATGCCCTAAAATGACCCAAACCCACCCGAAATGCCCCAAAACCACCCAAAATGACCCAAAACCCCTCAAAATGCCCCAAAACCACCCCCAAAATGCCCCAAAACCACCCAAAATGCCCCAAAACCACCCAAAATGCCCTCAAACCACCCAAAAGCACCTGAAATGCCCTAAAATGACCCAAACCCACCCAACCCCACCCAAAACCACCCAAAATGACCCAAAACCACCCTAAATGCCCCAAACCCCCCCAAATGCCCCAAAACCCACCTGAAATGCCCCAAATGCCCCAAAATGCCTCCAAACCACCCCAAAATGCCCCAAAACCCACCTGAAATGCCCAAAATGCCCCAAAATGCCTCCAAACCACCCAAAATGTCCCAAAACCACCAAAAATGCCCCCAAACCACGCAAAAGCACCTGAAATGCCCTAAAATGACCCAAACCCAGCCAACCCCACCCAAAACCACCCAACATGCCCCAAAACCACCCAAAATGCCCCAAAATACCCAAAACCACCCAAAAGGCCCCAAAACCACCCAAAATGCCCCAAAACCCACCCGAAATGTCCCCAAACCACCCAAATGCCCCAAAATGGCCCAAAACCACCCTAAACTACCCAAAATGCCCCAAAATACCCCAAAATGCCCAAAACCCCCGAAACTGCCCCAAAGTGCCCCAAAACCACCGGATTTTGCCCCAAAAATGCTCACCCACGGCCTTGTCCCTGCTCAGGCGCCAGCTCAGGGGCCCCTCGTGCACCAGCGTGCGCTTGGTCAGGTCCCTGCACTGCACAATTTGGGGTGAATTTGGGTTATTTTGGGTCATTTTGGGTGGTTTTGGGTCATTTTGGGTGATTTTGGGTCATTTTGGGTCATTTTGGGTGATTTTGAGGTCATTTTGGGGCATTTTGGGTCATTTTGGGAGATTTTGGGGGTTTTGGGGCATTTTGGGGTCCCTCGTGCACCTGCTTGCGCTTGGTCAGGTCCCTGCCCTGCGCAATTTGGGGTGAATTTGGGTCATTTTGGGTCAGGTCCCTGCACTGGGGAATTTGGGGTGAATTTGGTTCATTTTGGGTCATTTTGGGGGTTTTGGGTGATTTTGGGTGATTTTGTTTTTTTTGGGGTGAATTTGGGTCATTTTGGGGGGTTTTGGGTCATTTTGGGTCGTTTTGGGTGGTTTGGGGTGGTTTGGGGTAATTTTGGGTGATTTTGGGGAATTTTGGGTAGTTTTTGGTGATTTGGGGGTGTTTTTGGGTGTTTTGGGGGTGTATTTGGGTGTTTTTGGGCTGTTTTGGGGTGGTTTTGGGCTGTTTTGGGTGGTGGTTTTGGGGTGGTTTTGGGGCTGTTTTGGGGGTGTTTTGGGGTGGGTTTGGGTTGTTTTGGGGTGTTTTGGGGGTGTATTTGGGTGTTCTGGGGCTGTTTTGGGGTGGTTTTGGGGTGTTTTGGGGTGTTTTGGGGGTGTTTTGGGCTGTTTTGGGGTGTTTTGGGCTGATTTTGGCCTGTTTGGGGCTGATTTGGGCTGTTTTTGGGGTGTTTTGGGGCTGTTTTGGGGTGTTTTTGGGCTGTTTTGGGGTTGTTTTGGGGTGTTTTGGGGGTGTTTTGGGTGGTTTTGGGTTGTTTTGGGGTGTTTTGGGGTGTTTTGGGGCTGTTTTAGGGTGTTTTTGGGTGTTTTGGGGCTGTTTTTGGGTGTTTTTGGGGTGTTTTCACCTTGAACTCGCTCAGCAAGGGGTCCGAGCTCTGCTTGAGGCCGGAGAGGTCGAGGCGGCGCTGGTAATCCTTGAGCTTCTGTTGGGGCAATGGGAGGCACTGGGAGGCACTGGGATGGGATTGGGATGGACTGGGAGGGACTGGGATGGACTGGGATGGACTGGGATGGGATTGGGATTGGATTGGGATGGACTGGGAGGGACTGGGAGGCACTGGGAGGGACTGGGATGGACTGGGATTGGATTGGGATGGACTGGGATGGACTGGGATGGGAATGGGAGGGACTGGGACTGGATTGGGATGGACTGGGAGGCACTGGGAGGGACTGGGATGGGATTGGGATGAACTGGGATGAACTGGGATGGGATTGGGATGAACTGGGATGGACTGGGACTGGATTGGGATGGACTGGGATGGACTGGGATGGACTGGGATTGGAATGGGATGGACTGGGATGGGATTGGGAGGCACTGGGATGGACTGGGATGGACTGGGATGGACTGGGATGGGATTGGGAGGGGATTGGGATGGACTGGGATGGACTGGGATGGGATTGGGATGAACTGGGAGGAACTGGGATTGACTGGGATGAACTGGGATTGAACTGGGATGAACTGGGATGGGATTGGGATGAACTGGGATGGGATTGGGATGGACTGGGAGGGACTGGGATGGATTGGGAGGGACTGGGATGGGATTGGGATGAACTGGGATGAACTGGGATGGGATTGGGATAGACTGCTCCATACTGGGAGGCACTGGGGGGCACGAGGGGGACACTGGAGGGTAAAGGGGGGGCCAGTAGGGATGCACTGGTCCCATACTGGTCCATACTGGCCCATACTGGTCCCCAATGGGTCCATACTGGCCCATACTGGCCCATACTGGTCCCCAATGGGGTCCATACTGGTCCATACTGGTCCCCAATGGGGTCCATACTGGTCCATACTGGTCCATACTGGTCCCCAATGGGGTCCATACTGGTCCATACTGGTCCCCAATGGGGTCCATACTGGTCCATACTGGTCCATACTGGTCCCCAATGGGTCCATACTGGTCCATACTGGCCCATACTGGGACCCAATGGGGTCCATACTGGTCCATACTGGTCCATACTGGTCCCCAATGGGGTCCATACTGGTCCATACTGGTCCCCAATGGGGTCCATACTGGTCCATACTAGTTTATACTGGTCCATGCTGGTCCATACTGGTCCCCAATGGGGTCCATACTGGTCTATACTGGTCCATACTGGTCCCCAATGGGGTCCATACTGGCCCATACTGGTTTATACTGGTTTATACTGGTTTATACTGGTCCGTACTGGTCCATACCGGTCCATACTGGTTTATACTGGTTTATACTGGTTTATACTGGTCCGTACCATGAGGTTCTCCATGTCCCGCACCTCCCGGTTGACGTGGTCCAGGATGCGGCGGCAGCACTCGGCCGCCTTCTCCACGCGGGCCCGATCCTTGGGTTCCTCTGGGGGTCAATGGGGGGCAATGGGGGGCAATGGGGGGCAATGGGGTCAATAGGGGTCAATGGGGGTCAATGGGAGTCAATGGGGGTCAATGGGGGTCAATGGGAGTCAATGGGGGACAATGGGGGTCAATGGGGGGCAATGGGGGGCAATGGGGGACAATGGGGGTCAATGGGGGACAATGGGGGTCAATGGGGGTCAATGGGGGACAATGGGGGTCAATGGGAGTCAATGGAGTCAATGGGGGTCAATGGGGGTCAATGGGGGTCAATGGGAGACAATGGGAAACAATGGGGTGAATGGGAGTCAATGGGGGTCAATGGGAGTCAATGGGAGTGAAAGGGGCTCGATGGGGGGCAATGGGGGTCAATGGAGTCCATGGGGGTCAATGGGGGTCAATGGGGGTCAATGGGGGGCAGTGGGGGGCAATGGGGTCCATGGGGGGCAATGGGGGTCAATGGAGGTCAATGGGGGTCAATGGGGGTCAATGGGGATCAATGGGGGTCAATGGGGGTCGATGGGAGTCGATGGGGGGCAATGGGGGTCAATGGAGTCAATGGGGGTCAATGGGGGTCAATGGGGGGCAATGGGAGTCAATGGGGGGCAATGGGGGTCAATGGGGGTCAATGGGTCAATGGGGGGGGTCAATGGGGGGTGATGGGGGGCAATGGGAGTCAATGGGGGACAATGGGGGGCAATGGGGGTCAATGGGGGTCAATGGGGGCCAATTGGGGGCAATGGAGGCAATGGGGGGCAATGGGGGGCAATGGGGGTCAATGGGGGTCAATGGGGGTCAATGGGAATGGGGGGCAATGGGGGTCAAGGGGAGGCAATGGGGTGCAATGGGAGTCAATGGGGGTCAATGGGGGTCAATGGGGTCAATGGGGGTCAATGGGGGTCAATGGGGGTCAATGGGGGGCAATGGGGGTCAATGGGGGGCAATGGGGGGCAATGGGGGGCAATGGAGTCAATGGGAGTCAATGGGGGTCAATGGGAGTCAGTGGGAGTCAATGGGGATCAATGGGAGTCAATGGGGGTCAATGGGGGGCAATGGGGGGCAATGGGGGTCAATGGGGGTCAATGGGAGTCAATGGAGTCAATGAAGTCAATGGGGGGCCATGGGCGTTTGGGGCTCCATTTTGGGTTGAATTTGGGCGATTTTGGGGCTGATTTTGGGCTGGATCTCAGCAGAGGGGTTGGGGCTACATTTTGGGCTGAATTTGGGCGGTTTTGGGTCATTTTGGGCGGGATCTCACTGGTACAAGCACTGATGCTCTGCAGGAGCAGTGGGTGGTGTTGAAGGGGGGGGGTGAGTTTGGGTCTCCGTTTTGGGTTGAATTTGGGCAATTTTGGGGCTGTTTTTTGGGCTGGATCTCAGCAGAGGGGTTGGGGCTCGGTTTTTGGGCTGAATTTGGGCGGTTTTGGGTCATTTTGGGCTGGATCTCACCGGTACAAGCACTGATGCTCTGCAGGAGCAATGGGTGGTGTTGAAGGGGGGGTTTGTGTGTTTGGGGCTCCGTTTTGGGTTGAATTTGGGCGATTTTGGGGCTGATTTTGGGCTGGATCTCAGCAGAGGGGTTGGGGCTACATTTTGGGGTGAATTTGGGCGGTTTTGGGTCATTTTGGGCTGGATCTCACCGGTCCAAGCCCTGATGCTCTGCACGAGCAATGGGTGGTGTTGAAGGGGGGGGGTGCGTTTGGGGCTCCGTTTTGGGGTGAATTTGGGCGATTTTGGGGCTGATTTTGGGCTGGATCTCAGCAGAGGGGTTGGGGCTCGGTTTTTGGGCTGAATTTGGGCGGTTTTGGGTCATTTTGGGCTGGATCTCACCGGTACAAGCACTGATGCTCTGCAGGAGCAATGGGTACTTGGTCAGGCGCTGCATCTCGCTGGGGATGATGTCCCGGAGCTGAAGACGTCGGCAGCGGGGGTGGCTCTCGGCCTCCTGCGAATGGGGGCAGATTTGGGGTGAATTGGGGGGATTTTGGGTCATTTTGGGTCGATTTGGGTCATTTTGGGTCGATTTGGGGGGATTTTGGGGGGTTTTGAGGTGGGTTGATGGGGTTTGGTACCCGGATGATGGGGCTGAAGCGCGCATCCCTGGTGATGCTTTGGGGGGCAGGGGCTGGGTTTGGGGGTAATTTGGGGTGATTTTGGGGTAATTTGGGTCATTTTGGGTTAATTTGGGACATTTTGGGTTAATTTGGTTCATTTTGGGTCGATTTGGGGGGATTTTGGGCCGTTTTGAGATGGGTTGATGGGGTTTGGTACCCGGATGATGGGGCTGAAGCGTGCATCCCTGGTGATGCTTTGGGGCTGAGGGGCTGGGTTTGGGACTATTTTGGGGAATTTTGGGTCATTTTGGGTTAATTTGGGTCATTTTGGGTTAATTTGGGTCATTTGGGGTCGATTTGGGGGGATTTTGGGGGGTTTTGAGGCGGGTTGATGGGGTTTGGTACCCGGATGATGGGGCTGAAGCGCGCATCCCTGGTGATGCTTTGGGGCTGAGGGGCTGGGTTTGGGACTATTTTGGGGTATTTTGGGTCATTTTGGGTTAATTTGGGTCATTTTGGGTTAATTTGGGTCATTTTGGGTCGATTTGGGGGGATTTTGGGGGGTTTTGAGGTGGGTTGATGGGGTTTGGTACCCAGATAATGGGGCTGAAGCGCGCATCTCTGGTGATGCTTTGGGGCTCAGGGGATGGGTTTGGAGCTATTGGGTTAATTTGGGTCATTTTGGGTCATTTTGGGCTAATTTGGGTCATTTTGGGTTAATTTGGTTCATTTTGGGTCGATTTGGGGGGATTTTGGGGGGTTTTGAGGCGGGTTGATGGGGTTTGGTACCCGGATGATGGGGCTGAAACACGCATCCCTGGTGATGCTTTGGGGTTCAGGGGCTGGGCTTGGGGCTATTTTGGGGTAATTTGGGTTATTTGGGGTAATTTTGGGTTAATTTGGGTCATTTTGGGTTAATTTGGGTCATTTTGGGTTGATTTTGGGCGATTTTGGCCCGTTTTGGGGTGTTTTGGGTACCTGGATGAGGAGGTTGAAGCACGCATCCTTATGATGCTTTTGGGTCTTGGGTGTTTTGGGGCTAGTTTGGGTCTAGTTTGGGCGATTGTAGCGGTTTTTGGGTCGATTTTGGGGTATTTGGGGGTGTTTTATGTTTTTTGGGGGTGATTTTGGGCCGTTTTGGGCGGTTTTGGGGTGTTTTGGGTACCTGGATGAGGTGGTTGAAGCGCGCGTCCTTGCGATGCTTTTGGGTCTTGGGTGTTTTGGGGCTAGTTTGGGTCTAGTTTGGGCAATTTTAGTGGTTTTTGGGTCGATTTTGGGGTATTTTGGGGTGTTTTATGTTTTTTTGGGGTGATTTTGGGGCATTTTGGGCGGTTTTGGGGTGTTTTGGGTACCTGGATGAGGTGGTTGAAGCACGCATCCTGGTGATGCTTTGGGGTCTTCGGTGTTTTGGGGCTAGTTTGGGGCTAGTTTGGGCGATTTTAGTGTTTTTGGGGTCGATTTTGGGGTATTTTGGGGTGTTTTATGGTTTTTTGGGGTGATTTTGGGGCATTTTGGGCGGTTTTGGGGTGTTTTGGGTACCTGGATGAGGTGGTTGAAGCGCGCGTCCTTGCGATGCTTTTGGGTCTTGGGTGTTTTGGGGCTAGTTTGGGGCTAGTTTGGGCGATTTTAGTGTTTTTGGGGTCGATTTTGGGGTCGCCGTGATTTATGTTTTTTGGGGGGTGGAACATGCGGTTTTGGTGTGTGATAACATGCTTAGAACATGTGATAACATGCTTAGAACATGTGATAACACGTGATAACATGCTTAGGACAGGTGATAACATGCTTAGGACAAGTGATAACATGCTTAGGGCAAGTGATAACATGCTTAGGATTTTGTGTACCTGGACGTTTTGGGCGGTTTTGGGGGTGATAACATGCTTTGGGAACAGGTGATAAACAGGGCAAGTGATAACATGCTTAGAACATGTGATAACATGCTTAGAACATGTGATAACACGTGATAACATGCTTAGGACAAGTGATAACATGCTTAGGACAGGTGATAACATGCTTAGGACAAGTGATAACATGCTTAGGACAAGTGATAACATGCTTAGGACATGTGATAACATGCTTAGAACATGCGATAACATGCTTAGGACACGTGATAACATGCTTAGGACAAGTGATAACATGCTTAGGACAGGTGATAACACACTTAGGACACATGATAACATGCTTAGGACACACAATAACACACTTAGGACACAGAATAACATGCTTAAAACGTGACTACATGTGATAACATGCTTGAGACGTGCTAACACGTGATAGCATGCTTAGGACATGATAGCGTGATAACATGGTTAGGACACGTGATAACATACTTAGAACATGCTTAGAACATGGGATAACACAGGACATGCTTACGGGATAACACACTATGGACACATGACTCGTGTGATAACACGCTTAGGACACGCAATAGCACACGTAGGACACGCTTAGGACATGGGATAACACATTAAGGACACATGACAACACATGATAACATACTTAGAACACAGGATAACATGTGAAAACATGCTTAGGACACGTGAAAACATGCTTAGGGCATGTGATAACATGCTTAGAACACAGGAAACGTTTAAGGATGCTTAGGATATGTTAAGGATGCCTTAAGCACATGCTAAGAACACGTTAAGGACATGTTAAGCACATGCTAAGGGTACGTTAAGGACAAGCTAAGGACACGTTAGGGGCATGTTAAGGACACATTAAGCACACGCTAAGGACACGTTAAGCACACGCTAAGGACACGTTAAGCACACGCTAAGGACACGCTAAGGGCAGGCTCTGACCCGCGCCAGCAGCAGGTCCCCGATGGCCCCGATGACGAAGCCGCTTTCCTCCTGCCGCCGCCTGAGGCTGCCCAGGAACAGAGCTGGGGGGGGGGCATCATCTTCATCGTCATCGTCATCATCATCGTCGTCATCGTCATCATCGTCGTCATTGTCATCCATCATCAGCATCATTGGCATCGGCATCGGCATCATCGTTGTCATCGTCATCATCGTCATCGTCATTGTCATCCACCATCATCGTCGTCATCGTCGTCATCGTCATCCATCATCGTCATCATTGGCATCGGCATCGGCATCATCGTCATCGACATCGTCGTCATCGTCATCGTCGTTATTGTGATCGTCATTGTCGTCATCGTCATTGTCATCATCGTCATCGTCATTGTTGTCATCGTCATTGTCATCCATCATCATCGTCTTCGTCATCCATCATCATTGTCATCGTCATCGTCATCGTCATTGTCATCGTCATCGTCATCGTCATTGTCATCGTCATCATCGTTGTCGTCATCGTCGTCATCGTCAGCATCATCATCGTCATCGTCGTCATCGTCAGCATCATCATCATCATCGTCATCCATCATTGTCATCGTCGTCATCGTCATCATCATCGTCGTCATCGTCGTCATCGTCATCATCGTCGTCATCGTCATCCATCATCATCATCCATCATCGGCATCATTGGCATCGGCATCGGCATCATCGTTGTCATCGTCATCATCGTCATCGTCATTGTCATCCACCATCATCGTCGTCATCGTCGTCATCGTCATCCATCATCGTCATCATTGGTATCGGCATCGGCATCATCGGCATCGTCATCGTCGTCATCGTCATCATCGCCATTGTGATCGTCATTGTCGTCATCGTCATTGTCATCATCATCGTCATCGTCATTGTTGTCATCGTCATTGTCATCCATCATCATCGTCTTCGTCATCCATCATCATTGTCATCGTCATCGTCATCGTCATCGTCATCGTCATTGTCATCGTCATCATCGTTGTCGTCATCGTCGTCATCGTCAGCATCATCATCGTCATTGTCATCCATCATCATCATCGTCGTCATCGTCGTTATCGTCATCCATCATCGTCATCATTGGCATCCATCGTCGTCATCGTCATCATCATCGTCGTCATCGTCGTCATCGTCATCATCGTCGTCATCGTCATCCATCATCATCATCCATCATCGGCATCATTGGCATCGGCATCGGCATCATCGTCATCGACATCGTCGTCATCGTCATCGTCGTTATTGTGATCGTCATTGTCATCATCGTCATTGTCATCCATCATCATCGTTGTTGTCATCGTCATCATCATTGTCGTCATCATCAGCATCATCATCGTCATTGTCATCCATCATCATCGTCGTCGTCATCGTCGTCATCGTCATCGTCATTGTCGTCATCGTCATTGTCATCGTCGTCATCGTCATTGTCGTCATCGTCATTGTCATCGTCATTGTCATCCATCGTCGTCATCGTCATCCATCATATTGTCATCGTCATCGTCGCCATCGCCATTGTCATCCATCATCATCGTCTTCGTCATCCATCATCATTGTCATCGTCATTGTCGTCATCGTCATTGTCATCGTCGTCATTGTCATCCATCATCATTGTCATCGTCGTCGTTGTCATCGTCATTGTCGTCATCGTCATCGTCATCATCATCGTCATTGTCATCCATCATCATTGTCATCCATCATCGTCATGCATCGTCGTCGTCATCGTCATCATGGTCATCGTCATTGTCATCCATTGTTGTCATCGTCATCATCGTCACTGTCGTCATCGTCATTGTCGTCATCATCACGATCATCGTCGTCATCGTCGTCATTGTCGTCATCATCATCGTCATCATCGTCATCGTCATTGTCATCGTCATTGTCATCGTCATCATCGTCATCGTCACATCATCATCATCGTTATCAACGTCACCATCATCGTCGTCATCATCATCGTCGTCATCATCATCATCCATCATCTCATCACCACCATCGTGGGGGGGGTGAGGGCGGTTTTGGGGTGTATTTTGGCCATTTTGGGTCGATTTTGGCCATTTTTGTGTCGATTTTGGCCATTCTTGCGTGTATTTTGGCCATTTTTAGTATTTTTGCCAGTTTTGGGTCAATTTTGGCCAGTTTTGGGTGTATTTTGGCTGGTTTTGGGTCGATTTTGGCCGGTTTTAGGTGTATTTGGCCATTCTTGGGTCGATTTTGGCCATTCTTGGGTTGATTTTGGCTGTTTTTGGGTGTATTTTGGCCATTTTGGGGTCGATTTTAGCCATTCTTGGGTCGATTCTGGCCATTTTTGGGTGTATTTTGGCCATTCCTAGGTCGATTTTGGCCATTCTTGGGTCGATTCTGGCCATTTTTGGGTGTATTTTGGCCATTCCTAGGTCGATTTTGGCCATTTTTGGGTCGATTTTGGCCATTCTTGGGTCGATTTTGGCCATTTTTGGGTGTATTTTGGCCGTTTTTGGGGTGTTTTGGGGGTATTTTGCATCTCTCACCGTGCGCCTCCACAAGGTCCTCGAGGCCGGGGAAGATGTTGTGCAGGTCGGGGGCGGGGAAGAACCCCCCCCGCAGGGCGGGGCCATAGAAGAGCTCCAGCAGCACCCGCAGCACCCGCACGTGGGCCCCCTCGGTCAGCACCAGCTCTGCGGACACAAGGGGGGCGCTATAGGGCTATGGGGGGGGTGCTATGGGGTGGATATGGGGGGGAATGGGGGGGTTTGGGGGGGTATGGGGGGGATATGGGGGGATATGAGGGGGATATGGGGTGGATATGGGGGGGAATGGGGGGGTATGGGGGGATATGGGGAGATATGGGGGGGCTATGGGGGGTATGGGGGGATATGGCGGGACATGGGGGGATATTGGGGGGTATAGGGGGGATATGGGGAGGGTTCATTTTGGGCTGATTTTGGGCAATTTAGGTCCATTTTTGGCTATTTTGGGGGCAATTTGGTCTGGTTTTGGGGTGTTTCGGGGTGTTTTGGGGCTGGTTTGGCCTGTTTTGGTGGGTTTTTGGGTGTTTTTGGCTGTTTTGGGGTGGTTTTGTGCTGTTTTTGGGGTGGTTTTTGGGTGTTTTGGGGTGTTTTTGGGGTGTTTTGGGCTGTTTTGGGGTGTTTTTTGGCTGTTTTGGGGCTGTTTTTGGCTGTTTTTGGGGTGTTTTGTGTCCGTCGCTCACCATCGATGACCTCCTGGCGCCGGCGCTCGCTCTTGCTCAGCCCCTGCAGCACGGGGGGGGGGACCAGGACCCGCCAAGGCTCCGGCTCCGGCTCCGCCTCCGGGGGGGGGGGGAGGGGCAGGAAGGAGCCTGGGGGCTCCCCCCCCACCTCCGGGCTGGGGGAGGGGCGGGGTAAAAGAGAGAGGGGGGGAGGGGTCACAAAGCAGCACCCCCATAAACCCAACCCCCCCCCCCATATATATCCTTATGTATTCCTATAGAGCCCCCCGATAGGTCTCAATGGGGGGGGGGGGAGAATTGGGGTGGTTTGGGAGTGATTTGCAGTGATTTTTGGAGTGATTTTGGGGTGATTTGGGGTGATTTGCAGTGATTTTGGGGCATTTGGAGTGATTTGCAGTGATTTGGTGTGGTTTTGGGGTGATTTGCAGTGATTTTGGGGCATTTGGAGTGATTTGCAGTGATTTTGGGAGTGATTTGCAGTGATTTTGGGAGTGATTTGCAGTGATTTGGGGTGGTTTTGGGGTGGTTTGCGGTGATTTTGGGGCATTTGGAGTGATTTGCAGTGATTTTTGGAGTGATTTGCAGTGATTTTTGAAGTGATTTGCAGTGATTTGGGGTGGTTTTGGGGTGGTTTGGGAGTGATTTGCAGTGGTTTTTGCAGTGATTTGCAGTGATTTTGGGGTGATTTGGGGTGGTTTTGGGGTGGTTTGGGGTGATTTGGGGGCATTTGGAGTGAATTGCAGTGATTTGGTGTGGTTTTGGGGTGATTTGCAGTGATTTTGGGGCATTTGGAGTGAATTGCAGTGATTTGGTGTGGTTTTGGGGTGATTTGCAGTGATTTTGGGGCATTTGGGGTGATTTGCAGTGATTTTGGGGCATTTGGAGTAATTTGCAGTGATTTTTTGGAGTGATTTGCAGTGATTTTTGAAGTGATTTGCAGTGATTTGGGGTGGTTTTGGGGTAATTTTGGGGTGGTTTGCAGTGATTTTGGGAGTGATTTGCAGGGATTTTGGGAGTGATTTGCAGTGATTTGGTGTGGTTTGGGGGTGATCTGCAGTGATTTTGGGGTGATTTGCAGTGATTTTGGAGTGATTTGCAGTGATTTTGGGGTGGTTTGCAGTGATTTGGGGTGTTTTGGGGGCGATTTGCAGTGATTTGCAGTGATTTTGGGGTGATTTGCAGTGATTTGGGGCTGGTTTTGGGTGATCTGCAGGGTTTTGGGGCTGTTTTGGGGTGATTTAGGGGTGATTTGGGTCTGTTTTTGGGGTGATTTGGGTCTGTTTTTGGGGTGATTTGCAGTGATTTGGGTCTGTTTTTGGGGTGATTTGGGTCTGTTTGTGGGGTGATTTGCAGTGATTTGGGTCTGTTTTGGGGGTGATTTGGGTCTGTTTTTGGGGTGATTTGGGTCTGTTTTTGGGGTGATTTAGGGGTGATTTGGGTCTGTTTTTGGGGTGATTTAGGGGTGATTTGGGTCTGTTTTTGGGGTGATTTGGGGGTGATTTGGGTCTGTTTTTGGGGTGATTTGGGTCTGTTTTTGGGGTGATTTGCAGTGATTTGGGTCTGGTTTTGGGGTGATTTGGGTCTGTTTTGGGGTGATTTACGGGTGATTTGGGTCTTTTTTTGGGGTGATTTGGGTCTGTTTTTGGGGTGATTTAGGGGTGATTTGGGTCTGTTTTTGGGGTGATTTGGGGGTGATTTGGGTCTGTTTTTGGGGTGATTTGGGTCTGTTTTTGGGGTGATTTAGGGGTGATTTGGGTCTGTTTTGGAGTGATTTGCAGTGATTTGGGGCTGGTTTTCTGGTGATTTAGGGGTGATTTGGGTCTGTTTTGGGGTGATTTGGGGCTGTTTTTGGGGTGATTTGCAGTGATTTGGGTCTGGTTTTGGGGTGATTTGGGTCTGGGGGTGGGGTGCTTCACCTCTCATTCCCAGCCCCCTGATTTGGGTGCTGTTTTTGGGGTGATTTAGGGTTGATTTGGGTCTGTTTTTGGGGTGATTTAGGGGGGATTTGGGTCTGTTTTTGGGGTGATTTGGGGGTGATTTTGGGGGGCACTGGGGGGGGGGTTTGGGGGGATGGGGGGGGGGGGGCAATTCCCAGCCCCCTCCAATGGGGGTGCTGGGGGGCAATGGGGGGGGGGGCAATGGGGAGCAATGGGGGGCAATGGGGAGCAATGGGGGGCAATGGGGGACAATGGGGGCAATGGGGGACAATGGGGGCAATGGGATCTATGGGGGGCAATGGGGGGCAATGGGGGGGCAATGGGGGGCAATGGGGAGCAATGGGGGGCAATGAGGGGCAATGGGGGGCAATGGGTTCAATGGCAGTCAATGGGGGGCAATGGGGGGCAATGGGGGGCAATGGGATCAATGGGGGGCAATGGGATCAATGGGGGGCAATGGGGGGCAATGGGGGGCAATGGGGAGCAATGGGATCAATGGGAGGCAATGGGATCAATGGGGTTCAGTGGGGTTCAGTGGGAATCAATGGGGTTCAATTGGATCAATGGGGCTCAATGGGTTTCAGTGGGGTTCAATGGGGCTCAATGGGGTTCAATGGGGATCAATGGGGTCAATGGGTTCAATGGGGGTCAATGGGGTCAATGGGGTTCAGTGGGGTTCAGTGGGAATCAATGGGGCTCAATTGAATCAATGGGGCTCAATGGGTTTCAATGGGGTTCAATGGGGATCAATGGGGTCAATGGGGTTCAATGGGGCTCAATGAGGGTCAATGGGGCTCAATGGCATCAATGGGGTTCAATGGGGTTCAATGAGGGCCAATGGGGATCAATGGCCTCAATGGGGCTCAATGGGGTTCAATGGGGCTCAATGGGGTTCAATGGGACTCAATGGGGCTCAATGGGGTTCAATGCAGTTCAATGGGGCTCAATGGGGCTCAATGGGGCTCAATGGGTTTCAATGGGGCTCAATGGGGCTCAATGGGTTTCAATGGGTTTCAATGGGGCTCAATGGGGCTCAATGGGGCTCAATGGGGCTCAATGGGTTTCAATGGGGCTCAATGGGGCTCAATGGGTTTCAATGGGTTTCAATGGGGCTCAATGGGGCTCAATGGGTTTCAATGGGGCTCAATGGGGCTCAATGGGGTGCCTCCAATGGGGGTCAACCTGCGTCCCCCTGGGGGGATCCATCGGCCTGGGGGGGGGGGCTGAGGGGCAATGGGGGGCAATGGGGGGCAATGGGGGTCAATGGGGGTAATGGGGGCGCTGCCCCCCAATGGGGGGCCCGGGCCACGCCCCTCAATGGGGGTCAATCCGCCCCCTTCGGGCCCCTCTTGTCCGGGGGGGGGGCCTTGTCCCCTATGGGGCAGGTGGGGGGCAATGGGGGGGGTGGGGGTCAGAACCTTGGGGTCACCCATTGGGGGCAATGGGGGGCTATGGGGGGCAATGGGGGGCAATGGGGGCAATGGGGGGCAATGGGGGGGTAATGGGGGGTCAATGGGGGTAATGGGGGGCAATGGGGGGCAATGGGTTTCTGTGGGGCTCAATGGGGCTCAATGGGGCTCAATGGGGTCAATGGGGCTCTATGGGGCTCAATGGGGTCAATGGGGTCAATGGGGCTATATGGGGCTCTATGGGGCTCAATGGAGCTCAATGGGGTCAATGGGGCTCAATGGGTTCAATGGGGCTCTATGGGGCTCTATGGGGCTCTATGGGGCTCAATGGGTTCAATGGGTTCAATGGGGTCAATGGGGCTCTATGGGTCTCTATGGGGCTCAATGGGGCTCTATGGTGCTCTATGGGGCTCTATGGGGCTCAATGGGGCTCAATGGGACTCAATGGAGCTCAATGGGTTCAATGGGGCTCAATGGGTTCAATGGGGCTCTATGGGGCTCTATGGGGCTCAATGGATTCTATGGGGCTCAACGGATTCTGTGGAGCTCTATGGGGCTCAATCTCTATGGGTTCTATGGGGTGCTATGAGGATCTATGGGGTGCTATGGGAGTCTATGGGCCTCTATGGGTTCTATGGGGATCTATGGGGTCTCTATGGGTCTCTATGGGGTCTCTATGGGGTCTCTATGGGTCTCTATGGGTCTCTATGGGTCTCTATGGGGTCTCTATGGGTCTCTATGGGGTCTCTATGGGTCTCTATGTGTCCCTATGGGGTCTCTATGGGGTCTCTATGGGTCTCTATGGGTCTCTATGTGGTCTCTATGTGGTCTCTATGGGTCTCTATGGGTCTCTATGGGTCTCTATGGGGCTCTATGGGTCTCAATGGGGCTCTATGGGGCTCTATGGGGCTCTATGGGTCTCTATGTGCTCTATGGGTCTCTATGGGGCTCTATGGGTCTCTATGGGGCTCTATGGGGCTCAATGGGGCTCAATGGGGCTCTATGGGGCTCTATGGGGGGTCGTTACCTTCGCTCTCGCTGCCTTTGCCGTGCCGGCCCTCGGGGGCTGCAATGGGAATGGGGGGGGGGTGGGGGGCAGATTTGGGGGGGTTTGGGTCATTTTGGGCTGGATTAAGGTGGTTTGGGGCATTTGGGGTCATTTTGGGGTGTTTTGGGTCATTTTGGGGTGGTTTGGGTCATTTTGGGGAGTTTTTGGGTGTTTTAGGACATTTTGGGGTATTTTGGGTCATTTTGGGGTGTTTTGGGTTGTTTTGGTTTTTTGGGGGTTATTTTGGGGTGTTTTAGGTCGTTTTGGGGTGTTTTGGGTCATTTGGGGTTATTTTGGGGTGTTTTAGGTCATTTTGGGGAGTTTTGGGTCGGTTTGGGGTCATTTGGGGTCATTTTGTGGGGGTTGGGTCATTTTGGGATGTTTTGGGTTATTTTGGGGTGGTTTAGGTCATTTTGGGGTGTTTGGAGTCAATTGGGGTCATTTTGGGTTATTTTAGGGTGTTTTGCGTTATTTTGGGGCGTTTTAGGTCATTTTGGGGTGGTTTGGGTCATTTTGGGGGGGGTTAGGGTATTGGGGTCATTTGGGGGCGTTTTGGGGTCATTTTGGGGTGTTTTGGGTCATTTTGGGGTGTTTTAGGTCATTTTGGGGTGTTTTGGGGTCATTTTTGGTGTGTTTTGGATCATTTTGGGGTCATTTTTGGGTGTTTGGGGTATTTTAGGGTGTTTTGGGTCATTTTGGGGTGTTTTGGGTCATTTTTGGGGTGTTTTGGGGTCATTTTTGGTGTGTTTTGGATCATTTTGGGGTCATTTTGGGGTGTTTGGGTTATTTTAGGATGTTTTGGGTCATTTTTGGGGTGGTTTGGATCATTTTGGGGTGTTTTGGGACATTTTGGGGTGTTTTAGGTCATTTTGGGGTGTTTTGGGTTATTTTGGGTTATTTTGGGGTGGTTTCGGTTATTATGGGATGTTTTGGGGTATTTTGGGTTATTTTAGGGTATTTTGGGGTATTTTGGGGTTATTATGGGATGTTTTGGGGGTATTATGGGATGTTTTGGGGTATTTTGGGTCTATTATGGGATGTTTTGGGGGTATTTCGGGTTATTTTAGGGTATTTTTGGGTATTTGGGTGTTATTATGGGATGTTTTGGGGGTATTTGGGGTTATTATGGGATGTTTGGGGGTATTTTGGGGTATTTTAGGGTATTTTGGGGTATTTTGGGGTTATTATGGGATGTTTTGGGGGTATTTTCGGTTATTTTAGGGTATTTTTGGGTATTTGGGGGTTATTATGGGATGTTTGGGGGTATTTTCTGTTATTTTAGGGTATTTTGGGTATTTTGGGGTTATTATGGGATGTTTTGGGGGTATTTGGGGGTTATTATGGGATGTTTTGGGGTATTTTAGGTTATTTTTGGGTATTTTGGGGTTATAATGGGATATTTGGGGGGTATTTTGGGGTTATTTAGGTTATTTTGGGGTATTTTTGAGTTATTATGGGATGTTTTGGGGTATTTGGGGTTATTTAGGTTATTTTGGGGTATTTTTGGTTTATTATGGGATGTTTTGGGGCTATTTTGGGCATTTTTGGGGTGTTTTAAGGGGTTTTAAAGGGACTTGGGGGGTGTTCAAGCCCCCCCCCTTCCCCCCCATACTCACCCTGGGGGTCCCGGCCCCACAGCGCCCCCCCCGGCAGCAGGAACCCCCGGCGGGCCCGGCCCTGCGGCTCCTCCGGCTTCCGGGCACCGGAATGCTGAGGGAATGGGGGGCAATGGGGCAATGGGGGTCAATGGGGGGCAATGGGGGGCAATGGGGGTCAATGGGGGTCAATGGGGCTCAATGGGGGTCAATGGGGGTCAATGGGGGTCAATGGGGGGCAATGGGGGGCAATGGGGGTCAATGGGGGTCAATGGGGCTCAATGGGGGTCAATGGGGGTCAATGGGGGTCAATGGGGGGCAATGGGGGGCAATGGGGGGCAATGGGGGGCAATGGGGGGCAATGGGAGTCAGTGGGGTTCAATGGGGTCCAATGGGATTGATGGGGTCCAGTGGAGCTCAATGGGGCTCAATGGGGGTCAATGGGGGTCAATGGGGTTGAATGGGGGTCAATGGGGCTCAATGGGGGTCAATGGGGGTCAATGGGGGTCAATGGGGGTCAATGGGAGTCAATGGGGGTCAATGGGGGTCAATGGGAGTCAATGGGGCTCAATGGGAGTCAATGGGAGTCAATGGGGCTCAATGGGGGTCAATGGGGGTCAATGGGGCTCAATGGGGGTCAATGGGGCTCAATGGGGGTCAATGGGGGTCAATGGGGTTCAATGGGGTTCAATGGGGCTCAATGGGGCTCAAAGGGGCTCAATGGGGGTCAATGGGGGGCAATGGGGCTCAATGGGGGTCAATGGGGGTCAATGGGAGTCAATGGGAGTCAATGGGGGTCAATTGGGGTCAATGGGAGTCAATGGGAGTCAATGGGGTCAATGGGGGTCAATAGGGGTCAATGGGGGGCAATGGGGACAATGGGGGGCAATGGGGGGCAATGGGGACAATGGGGCTCAAAGGGGCTCAATGGGGGTCAATGGGGTTCAATGGGGGTCAATGGGGTTCAATGGGGCTCAATGGGGCTCAATGGGGGTCAATGGGGGTCAATGGGGCTCAATGGCGGTCAATGGGGCCAATGGGGCTCAATGGGGGTCAATGGGGCTCAATGGGGTTCAATGGGGGTCAATGGGGCTCAATGGGGCTCAATGGGGGTCAATGGGGTTCAATGGGGCTCAATGGGGGTCAATGGGAGTCAATGGGGCTCAATGGGGCTCAATGGGAGTCAATGGGGCTCAATGGGGCTCAATGGGGGTCAATGGGGCTCAATGGGGTCAATGGGGCTCAATGGGGCTCAATGGGGTTCAATGGGGCTCAATGGGGCTCAATGGGGTTCAATGGGGCTCAATGGGGCTCAATGGGGCTCAATGGGGGTCAATGGGAATCAACGGGGCTCAATGGGGCTCAATGGGGGTCAATGGGGCTCAATGGGGGTCAATGGGGGTCAGTGGGTCTCAATGGGGTTCAATGGGGGTCAATGGGGGTCAATGGGGCTCAATGGGGGGTCCCCACCTTCTTCCGGAAGAAGTGGCTCCGGGATTTCTTCCCTTCGCTCCCCTTGGCTCTGACCCCCAAGTGCTTCATGTAGGTGACGATGGCGCCAAAGATGGCGGAGCTGGGGGGGGGGACATGAGCCTGACCCACAGAGCGCCCCATAGAGACCATAGAGACCCATAGAGACCACATAGACACCATAGAGACCCATGGAGACCCATAGGGACCCCATAGAGCCCCATAGAGACCCATAGAGACCCCATAGACACCATAGAGACCCATGGAGACCCATAGGGACCCATAGAGACCCATAGAGACCCCATAGACACCATAGAGACCCATAGAGACCCATAGGGACCCCATAGAGACCCATAGAGACCCATAGAGACCCCATAGAGACCCACACAGACCCATAGAGAAACATAGAGCCCCACAGAGACCCATAGAGACCCATAGAGACCCCATAGAGACCCACAGGGACCACATAGAGACCCAAAGAGCCCCACAGAGACCCATAGAGACCCATAGAGACCCATAGAGATCCCATAGGAACCCCATAGAGACCCCATAGAGACCCATGGAGACCCATAGAGATCCCATAGGGACCCCATAGAGCCCCACAGAGACCCATAGAGACCCCATAGACACCATAGAGACCCATGGAGACCCCATAGAGAACCCATAGAGACCCATAGGGACCCCATAGAGACCACATAGAGACCCCATAGAGACCCATGGAGACCCATAGAGACCCATAGGGACCCATAGAGACCCATAGAGACCCATAGGGACCCATAAAGACCCATAGGGACCCATAGAGACCCCATAGAGACCCCATAGATGCCCCATAGCGCCCCCCATTCACCTCTTCTCTTCATCAGAGGAAATGGTCAGACTGGGAGAGGAAGAGGAGGGTCAATGGGGGAACTGGGAACCTCCATAGACCCCATAGAGCCGCATAGACCCCATTAAACCCCATAGACCCCCATTCACCCCATAGACCCCCTAGCCCCCCATAGCACCCCATAGCGCCCCATAGCCCCCCATAGACCCCTATAGACCTCCATTAACCCCACAGACCCCCATAGACCCCATAGCCCCCCATTGACTCCCATAGACTCCATAGACCCCATAGTGCCCCATAGTGCCCCATAGCCCCCCATAGACCCCTGTAGACCTCCATTAACCCCCATAGACCCCCATTCACCCCATTGACCCCATAGCACCCCATAGCCCCCCATAGACCCCATAGACCCCATTGACACCATTCACCCCATAGCCCCCCATTGACTCCCATTGACTCCCATAGACCCCACAGACCCCCATAGACCCCCATTGACCCCATAGACCCCCTTAGCGCCCCATAGCACCCCATAGCCCCCCATAGACCCCATAGACCCCATTGACCCCATAGCGCCTCATAGCCCTCCACTGACCCCATAGCGCCCCATTGACCCCATAGCCCCCCATAGCACCCCATAGCCCCCCATAGACCCCGTAGACCCCATAGCGCCCCATTGACCTCATAGCCCCCCATAGCGCCCCGTAGCACCCCATAGCCCCCCATAGACCCCATAGACCCCATTGACCCCATTCACCCCATAGCCCCCCATAGCGCCCCATAGCACCCCATAGCCCCCCATAGACCTCTGTAGACCCCCATTAACGCCCCATAGCGCCCCATAGCGCCCCATAGCCCCCCATAGCGCCCCATTGACCCCATAGCCCCCCATAGTGCCCCATAGCACCCCATAGCCCCCCATAGACCCCTTTAGACCTCCATTAAACCCCATAGACCCCATAGCCCCATAGACACCCTAGACCCCATAGACACCCCATGGACCCCATAGCACCCAGAGCACCCCAGAGCACCCCATAGCACCCATAGCACCCCATGGACCCCATAGCACCCATAGTACCCCATAGCACCCCATAGCACCCCATAGCCCCCCCATACTGCCCCATAGCCCCCCATAGCACCCCATAGCGCCCCCCCCCATAGCCCCCCATAGGGCCCCATAGTGCCCCATAGCACCCCCCCACCCCATAGCGACCCCATAGCACCCCATAACCCCCAGACCCCACTAGCACCCCATAGCGCCCCCTAGACCCCATGACCCCATAGCACCCCATAGCCCCCCATAGTGCCCCATAGCACCCCATAGACCCATAGCACCCCATAGCGGCCTATGGCTCCCCATAGAACCATAGCGCCCCATAGCGCCCCATAGACCCATAGCGCCCCATAGTGCCCCATAGCGCCCCATAGCGCCCCCTCCAGACCCTGTGAACTAACCCCCCCCGTAGTGCCCCATAGCACCCCATAGCACCCCATAGCGCCCCATAGCACCCCATAGCGCCCCATAGCACCCCATAGCACCCCATAGCGCCCCATAGATACAGACCCATATTGCCCCATAGCGACCCATAGATACAGACCCATAGCTACAGACCCATAGATACCCATAGCACCCCATAGCGCCCCATAGCGCCCCATAGCGCCCCCTCCAGACCCTGCGAACTAACCCCCCCTTCCTCCCTCTCCCCCCATAGTGCCCCATAGCGCCCCATAGCACCCCATAGCACCCCACAGCACCCCATAGCACCCCATAGCCCCCCATAGGACCCCATACCCCATAGCACCCCATAGCCCCCTATAGCACCCCATAGCGCCCCATAGCACCCCATGCTCCCCATAGCGCCCCATAGGCCCCATAGCACCCCATAGCACCCCATAGCGCCCCATAGCGCCCCATAGCACCCCATAGCGCCCCATAGCCCCCATAGCACCCATAGCGCCCCATAGCCCCTATAGCCCCATAGCGCCCCCTCCAGACCCCCATAGCGACCTAACCCCCCCCATAGTGCCCCATCCCCCATAGCGCCCCATAGCACCCCATAGCCCCATAGCCCCCCATAGCCCCCCATAGCTCCCCATAGCCCCCCCATAGCGCCCCATAGCCCCCCATAGCACCCCATAGCACCCCATAGAACCCATAGTGCCCCATAGCACCCCACAGCACCCCCTCCAGACCCTGTGACCTACCCCCCCCTTCCTCCCTCTCCCCCCATAGTGCCCCATAGCACCCCATAGCACCCCATAGAGACCCCATAGCTCCCCATAGCGCCCCATAGCACCCCATAGCCCCCATAGTGACCCCATAGCACCCCATAGCGCCCCCTCCAGACCCTGCGACCTAACCCCTCCCTTCCTCCCTCTCCCCCATAGCGCCCCATAGTGCCCCATAGCACCCCATAGTGCCCCATAGCGCCCCATAGCACCCCATAGCGCCCCATAGCGCCCCATAGCGCCCCATAGCACCCCATAGCACCCCATAGCACCCCATAGCACCCCACAGCGCCCCATAGCGCCCCATAGCACCCCACAGTGCCCTATGGCACCCATAGATGCCCATAGCACCCCATAGCACCCATAACACCCCATAGCACCCCACAGTGCCCCATAGCACCCCATAGCGCCCCATAGCACCCCATAGCACCCCATAGCTCCCCATAGCGCCCCATAGCTCCCCATAGCACCCCATAGCACCCCATAGCGCCCCATAGCAACCCATAGCACCCCATAGCACCCCATAGCACCCCATAGCCCCCATAGCACCCCATAGCCCCATAGCACCCCATAGCACCCCATAGCACCCCATAGCACCCCATAGCACCCCATAGCACCCCTATAGCACCCCATAGCACCCCATAGCACCCCATAGCACCCCATAGCACCCCATAGCACCCCATAGCTCCCCATAGCGCCCCATAGCGCCCCCTCCAGACCCTGTGAACTAACCCCCCCCGTAGTGCCCCATAGCACCCCATAGCACCCCATAGCACCCCATAGCACCCCATAGCGCCCCATAGTGCCCCATAGCGCCCCATAGAGCCCCATAGCGCCCCATAGAGCCCATAGAGACCCCATAGCACCCCATAGCGCCCCCTCCAGACCCTGCACCCCATAACCCCCCCATAGCCCCACAGCACCCCATAGTCCCCATAGCACCCCATAGCACCCCATAGCCCCCATAGCACCCCATAGCACCCCATAGCTCCCCATAGCACCCCATAGCCCCCCATAGCCGCCCCATAGCCCGCCCCATAGCACCCCATAGTGCCCCATAGCGCCCCATAGAGCCCCATAGCGCCCCATAGAGCCCATAGAGACCCCATAGCACCCCATAGAGACCCCATAGCACCCCATAGCACCCCATAGCACCCCATAGCACCCCATAGCGCCATAGCACCCCATAGCACCCCATAGCACCCCATAGCACCCTGTAACACCCCATAATACCCCATAGCACCCCATTGCACCCCATAGCACCCCATAGCACCCCATAGCACCCCATAGCACCCCATAGCACCCCACAGCACCCCATAGCACCCCATAGCGCCCCATAGCGCCCCCTCCAGACCCTGCATCCTAACCCCCCCCCCCCCATAGCGCCCCATAGCGCCCCATAGCACCCCATAGCACCCCATAGAGACCCCATAGCACCCCATAGAGACCCCATAGCACCCCATAGCACCCCATAGCGCCATAGCACCCCATAGCACCCCATAGCACCCCATAGCGCCCCCTCCAGACCCTGCATCCTAACCCCCCCGTGCCCCCCAGGAGCGGGGGCTGTGGCAGGGGCTGCTGGGGCTGCTGCAGGCTCGGGGGCAGCTCCCCGTGGTGGCCTTCACGTTCTCGCGCGGGCGCTGCGACTCCCACGCCGCCGCCCTGGGCCCCACCGAGCTCCTGACCCCCGGCGAGCGCCAGCGGAGCCGCCTCTTCCTCCAGCGCTGCCTCGCCCGCCTCAAGGCCCCCGACCGGCGCCTGCCCCAGGTGGGGCGCTTGGGGGGGGTTCTGGGGGGTTCTATGGGGATCTATGGGGCTCTATGGGGCGCTATGGGGATCTATGGGGCGCTATGGGGTCTCTATGGGGTTCTATGGGGCTCTATGGGGTCTCTATGGGGCGCTGTGGGTCTCTATGGGGCACTATGGGGCTCTATGGGGTCTCTGTGGGGCTCTATGGGGTCTCTATGGGGCGCTATGAGGCTCTGTGGGGCTCTATGGGGCGCTATGGGGCTCTATGGGGTCTCTATGGGGCTCTATGGGGTCTCTATGGGTCTCTGTGGGGCTCTATGGGCTCTCTATGGGGCTCTATGGGGATCTATGGGGGCTCTATGGGGTCTCTATGGGGCTCTATGGGGATCTATGGGGTCTCTATGGGGCTCTATGGGGCTCTATGGGGCTCTATGGGGCTCTATGGGGCTCTATGGGGGCTCTATGGGGATCTATGGGGATCTATGGGGGCTCTATGGGGCTCTATGGGGGTCTATGGGGATCTATGGGGTCTCTATGGGGTCTCTATGGGGCTCTGTGGGGCTCTATGGGGCTCTATGGGGCTCTATGGGGCTCTATGGGGTCTCTATGGGGCGCTGTGGTGATCTATGGGGCTCTATGGGGATCTATGGGGTCTCTATGGGGCTCTATGGGGTCTCTATGGTACCTATGGGGCTCTATGGGTTTGTATGGGGTCTCTATGGGGCTCTATGGGGTCTCTATGGGGTCTCTATGGGGTCTCTATGGGGTCTCTATGGGGCTCTATGGGGCTCTATGGGGCTCTATGGGCTCTATGGGGCTCTATGGGGCTCTATGGGGTCTCTATGGGTCTCTATGGGGTCTCTATGGGGCCCTATGGGGCTCTAAGGGGCTCTATGGGGCTCTATGGGGCTCTATGGGGTCTCTATGGGTATCTCTCTATGGATCTCTATGGGCTCTATGGGGTCTCTATGGGGCTCTGTGGGGTCTCTATGGGTCTCTACGGGTCGCTATGGGGTCTATGGGTCTCTATGGGGATCTATGGGGTCCGTATGGGGCTCTATGGGCTCTCTATGGGGTCTCGATGGGGTCTCTATGGGGTCTCTATGGGCTCTATGGGGATCTATGGGGTCTCTATAGGGTCTCTATGGGGCTCTATGGGCTCTCTATGGGGCTCTATGGGGTCTCTATAGGGGTCTATGGGGCTCTATGGGGGTCTGTGAGTCTCTATGGGGTCTCTATGGGGTCTCTGTGGGTCTCTATGGGTCTCTATGGGTCCCTATGGGTCTCTATGGGGTCTATGGGTCTCTATGGGTCTCTATGGGTCCCTATGGGTCTCTGTCCCCCAGGTGGTGGCCATTGGGGAGCTGCTGCAGCGGGGCATCGGGGTGCACCACGGGGGGGTCCTGCCCCTGCTCAAGGAGGTCGTGGAGATGCTCTTCAGCCAAGGGCTGGTCAAGGTGTGTGTGGGGCAGCCGTGGGGCAGGCATGGCTCTCTATGGGGCTCTATGGGTCTCTACGGGGCTCTATGGGCTCTATGGGTCTCTATGCATCACTATGGGCTCTATGGGGCTCTATGGCTCTCTGTGGGGTCTATGGGTCTTTATGGTCTCTATGGGGCTCTATGGGGCTCTTCAGGGCTCTATGGGGCTCTACGGGGCTCTATGGTCTCTATGGGTCTCTGTGCATCACTAGGGTCTCTATGGGTCTCTGTGGCCTCTATGGGGCTCTATGGTCTCTATAGGGCTCTATGGTCTCTATGGGGTTTCTATGGGTCTCTATGATCTCTATGGGGCTCTGTGGCTCTCTATGGGGCTCTATGGGTACCTGTGGTCTCTATGGCTCTCTATGGGTCTCTATGGCTCTCTATGGGTTTCTAAGGGGTCTCTATGGGTCCTGCCCCACCCCAGGTGCTCTTTGCCACCGAGACCTTCGCTATGGGGCTGAACATGCCGGCCCGCACGGTCGTCTTCGACTCCATCCGCAAGCACGACGGGAACAACTTCCGGGACCTGCTGCCAGGTGGGGGGCAAGGGGGGCTCTATGGGGTCTCTATGGGGCTCTATGGGGCCTCTATGGGGCCTCTATGGGGCTCTATGGGGCCCTATGGGGCTCTATGGGGTCTCTATGGGGCTCTATGGGGCCTCTATGGGGCTCTATGGGCTCTCTGTGGGTCTCTATGGGTCTCAATGGGTCACTATGGGGTAGTTATGGGGCGCTATGGGGCTCTGTGGTTCACTATGGAGTAGTTATGGGGCGCTATGGGTCACTATGTGCTAGTTATGGGGTGCTGTGGGGTTCTATGGTGTCACTATGGTGTCGCTATGTGTCACTATGGGGCTCTATGGGGTAGTTATGGTCACTATGGGGTCCTGTGGGATCATTATGGGGTAGTTATGGGTTGCTGTGGGAATCTATGGGGTCTCTATGGGTCTTTATGGGGTCACTCTGGGTGTTTATGGGCTTCCTATGGGGTCTCTGTGAGTCTCTCTATGGGTCTCTATGGGTCTCTATGGCCTCTCTGGCGTCTCTCTGGGTCTCTATGGGGTCTCGATGGGTCTCTATGGGGCTGCCCCACAGGTGAGTACATTCAGATGTCCGGACGTGCCGGGCGCCGGGGGCTCGATGCCATGGGCACCGTGATCATCCTGTGCCGGGGCAGCGTGCCCGACCTGCCCGACCTGCACCGCATGATGCTGGTGAGCCCCTTAGCGTGTCCTTAGCGTGTCCTTAGCGTGTCCTTGGCTTGTCCTTGGCGTGTCCTTGGTGTGTCCTTAGCATGTCTTTAATGTGTCTGTAACATGTATTTAGTGTGTGCTTAGTGTGTCCTTAACGTGTCCTTAGTGTGTCCTTAACGTGTCCTTAACATGTCCTTAGTGTGTCTTTAACGTGTCTGTAACATGTCCTTAGCGTGTGCTTAGTGTGTCTTTAATGCGTCCTTAACGTGTCCTTAGCATGTTTTTAGTGTGTCCTTAACATGTCGTGACTGTGTCCTTGGCGTGTACTTAGCGTGTCCTTACCGTGTCCCTAGCGAGCGCTTAGCGTGACCTTGGCGTATCCTTAACCTGTCCTTAGCGTGTACTTAACATGTGCTTAGTGTGTCCTTCATGTGTCTGTAGCATGTCCTGAACGTGTCCTTAGCATGTTCTTAGCGTGACCTTAGTGTGTCCTTACCGTGTCCCTAGCAAGTCCTTAGCATGTCCTTAGCGTTTCCTTGGCGTGTCCTGAATGTGTCCTTAACGTGTCCTTAGTGTGTCCTTATTGTATCCTTAACGTGTCCTTAGTGTGTCCGTAACATGTCCTTAGTGTGTCCTTGATATGTTCTTAATGTGTCTTTAGCGTGTCCTTAACCTGTCCTTAGTGTGTCCTTATTGTATCCTTAACATGTCCTTAGCGTGTCCTTACTGTACCCGTAACATGTCCTTAGCGTGTGCTTAGCGTGTGCTTAGCATGTTCCCCGCCCGGCAGGGCCGCCCCACACGCCTGCAGTCCCAGTTCCGCCTCACCTACCCCATGACATGTCCTTAGCGTGTCAGTGTGTCCTTAGCGTGTTCTTAGCGTGTCCTTAGCGTGTCCTTAGCGTGTTCCCCGCCCGGCAGGGCCGCCCCACACGCCTGCAGTCCCAGTTCCGCCTCACCTACCCCTTGACATGTCCTTAGCGTGTCAGCGTGTCCTTAGCGTGTGCTTAGCGTGTCCTTAGTGTGTGCTTAGCGTGTCAGCGTGTCCTTAGCATGTTCTTAGCGTGTCCTTAGCGTGTTCCCTGCCCAGCAGGGCCGCCCCACACGCCTGCAGTCCCAGTTCCGCCTCACCTACCCCTTGACATGTCCTTAGCATGTCCTTAGCGTGTCAGCGTGTTCTTAGCATGTTCTTAGCGTGTGCTTAGCGTGTTCCCCGCCCGGCAGGGCCGCCCCACACGCCTGCAGTCCCAGTTCCGCCTCACCTACCCCATGACATGTCCTTAGCGTGTCGGCGTGTCCTTAGCGTGTCCTTAGCGTGTCCTTAGTGTGTGCTTAGCGTGTCAGCGTGTCCTTAGCATGTTCTTAGCGTGTGCTTAGTGTGTTCCCCGCCCGGCAGGGCCGCCCCACACGCCTGCAGTCCCAGTTCCGCCTCACCTACCCCATGACATGTCCTTAGCATGTCCTTAGCGTGTTCTTAGCGTGTGCTTAGCGTGTTCCCCGCCCGGCAGGGCCGCCCCACACGCCTGCAGTCCCAGTTCCGCCTCACCTACCCCATGATCCTGAACGTGCTGCGGGCGCAGGAGCTGCGCGTTCAGGACCTGCTGCGCCGGAGCTACGCCGAGTTCCCGCTGCGCCGCGAGCAGGAGGTGGGTGGGCCCCACGGAGACCCATAGAGACCCATAGAGACCCATAGAGACCCATTGAGACCCATAGAGAGCCATAGAGACCCATTGACACCATTGAGACCCATAGAGACCCATAGAGAGCCATAGAGACCCATTGACACCATTGAGACCCATAGAGACCCATAGAGAGCCATAGAGACCCATTGACACCATTGAGACCCATTGAGACCCACTATTGAGACCCATTGACACCATTGAACCTCATTGAGACCCATTGAGACCCACTGAACCCCATTAAGACCCATTGAGACCATTGAACCCCATTGAGACCCATTGACACCATTGAGACCCATTGACACCATTGAGACCGATTGAGACCCACTGAACCCCATTGAGACCCATTGAGACCCATGAAGACCGATAGACCCCATTGAGACCCATGGACACCCATTGACACCCATTGAGCCCCATTGAGCCCCATTGAGACCCATTGACACCATTGACACCCGTTGACATCCTTGAGACCCATTGATGCCATTGAGACCCATTGAGACCCATTGATGCCATTGAGCCACACTGAGCCCCATTGAGCCCTATTGACCCCATTGAGCCCCATTGAGCCCCATTGAACCCCATTGACACCACTGAACCCCATTAAGACCCATTGAGACCCACTGAACCCATTGAGAACCACTGAGCCCCATTGAACCCCACTGAGCCCCATTGATACCCATTAAGCCCTATTGAGCCCCATTGAACGCTATTGACACCGTTGAACCCCATTGAGACCCATAGAGACCCATAGAGCCCCATTGACACCCATTGAGACCCATTGACACCCATTGAGCCCTATAGACCACATTGAGCCCCATTGAACCCCATTGAGACCCGTTGAGCCCCCCCATTACACCCCCTTGAGCCCCATTCAACGCTATTGACACCGTTGAACCCCATTGAGACCCATAGAGACCCATAGAGCCCCATTGACCCCATTGACACCCATTGACACCCATTGAGCCCTATAGACCACATTGAGCCCCATTGAACCCCATTGACACCCATTGAGCCCTATAGACCACATTGAGCCCCATTGAACCCCATTGAGACCCATTGAACCCCATTGAGCCCCATTGAACCCCATTGCCCCCCATTGCCCCCCATTGAACCCCATTGCCCCCCATTGCCCCCCCCAAGTGACCCCACGTGACCTCAGGCTCAGGCTCGCCGCGTGACCGAGCTGCAGGGGGCGCTCTCTGCGCAGCCGGAGCCCCGCCCCGGAAGTGACGTCGGGCGCTACCACGACGCCGTGGGGGCGTTGCGGAGGGACCGGAAGGAGCTCATGGTGAGGGCGGGACCGGAAGTGGGGGGCGGGACCGGAAGTGGGGCGGGACCGGAAGTGGGGGGCGGGACCGGAAGTGGGGCGGGCGAGAGGGGTCGGGGAGGCCTCTATGGGGCCCTGTGGGGCTCTGGGGCTCTATGGGGTCTTTATGGGGCTCTGTGGGGCTCTGTGACGTCTCTATGGGGCTCTGTGGGGGCTCTATGGGGGCTCTATGGGGCTCTATGGGGCTCTATGGGGTCTCTATGGGGCTCTATGGGGCTCTATGGGGCTCTATGGGGCTCTATGGGGCGCTATGGGGCTCTGTGGGGGCTCTATGGGGTCTATGGGGTTCTATGGGGCCTATGGGGCTCTATGGGGCTCTATGGGGGCTCTGTGGGGCTCTATGGGGGCTCTGTGGGGCTCTATGGGGCTCTATGGGGCTCTGTGGGGCTCTATGGGGTCTCTATGGGGCTCTATGGGTTCTATGGGGCTCTGTGGGGCTCTATGGGGCTCTATGGGGTCTCTATGGGGCTCTATGGGGTCTCTGTGGGTTCTATGGGGCTCTATGGGGTCTCTATGGGGCTCTATGGGTCTCTATGGGGCTCTATGGGGTCTCTATGGGTCTCTATGGGGCTCTGGTGTGACCGGAGAGGGGTCCCCGCAGCGGCGCTTGGCGGACTCCGTGGCCGGGCTGCGGGTGCTGAGCCCCGGGCGGGTGCTGGTGGTGAGCACCCGGAGGCACCGCAACGCGATGGGGCTCATCCTGCAGGTACCGGGCCCCGAAACACCCCAAAAACAGCCCAAAATCACCCAAAACACCCCAAAAACACCTCAAAATCACCCTGAAACACCCCAAAATAACCCAAAACACCCCAAAATCACCCAAAACACCCCCAAATCACCCAAAACACCAAAAAAACACCCCAAAATCACCCTGAAACACCCCAAAATCACCCAAAACACCCCAAAATAACCCCAAATCACCCAAAACAGCCCCAAAACAGCCCAAAATCACCCAAATCACATCAAAAACACCCCAAAATCACCCAAAACACCCCCAAAACAGCCCAAAATCACCCCAAACACCCCAAAATCACCCAAAACACCCCCAAAACAGCCCAAAATCACCAAAACACCCCCAAATATCCCAAAACACCCCAAAACCACCCCAAAATCACCCTGAAACACCCAAAAATCACTCAAAACACCCCAAAAACACCCCAAAGTCACTCAAAACACACCAAAATCACCCAAAACACCCGAAAAACACCCCAAAATCAGCCGAAAACACCCCGAAAACACCCGAAAATCACCCATAACACCCGAAAATCACCCAAAACACCCCAAAATCACCCAAAACACCCCCAAAACACCCCAAACACGCAGAAACACCCCCAGATCACTGAAAACCGCCCCCAAATCACCCAAAACACCCCGAAAAACAAAAAACACCCAAAACACCCCGAAATTGCTCAAAACCACCCCTAAATCATCCAAAACACCCCGAAACACTCCCAAACCACCCCAAACCAACTCAAAATCACCTAAAGCATCCGAAACCACCCCCAAAATTACCCCAAATCACCCACGACAACCCCAAAATCACCCAAAACACACAAAACCTCCCCAAAACCACCCCAAAACCGCCCCCCAACACTCCAAAATCACCCAAAATCACCCATAATACCCCAAACTCTCCTTAAAATACCCCCATTCCCCTGATTCCCCCCATTCCCCCATTGACCCCCATTCCCCCCATTCCCCCATTCCCCCCATTACCCCATCCCCCCATTGCCCCCCATTGCCCCCATTGCCCCCCATTCCCCCCATTGCCCCCCCATTGCCCCCCATTCCCCCCATTCCCCCCATTGCCCCATTAACTCCATTCCCCCCTTACCCCCCTTACCCCCATTGCCCCATTACCCCATTGCCCCCCATTCCCCCCCATTCCCCCCATTGCTGCCCATTACCCCATTGACCCATTCCCCCATTCCCCCCATTGTCCCCCATTACCCCATTGCCCCCATTGCCCCCCATTCCCCCCATTCCCCCCATTCCCCCATTCCCCCCATTGCCCCCCATTCCCCCCATTGCCCCCCATTCCCCCATTGCCCCCATTCCCCCCATTACCCCATTGCCCCCCATTGCCCCCCATTGCCCCCCATTGCCCCCCATTCCCCCATTGCCCCCCATTCCCCCCATTGCCCCCCCATTGCCCCCCATTGCCCCCCATTCCCCCCCATTGCCCCCATTGCCCCCCATTACCCCATTGCCCCCCATTGCCCCCCATTGCCCCCATTGCCCCCCATTCCCCCATTGCCCCCCATTACCCCATTGCCCCCCATTGCCCCCCAGGTCACCCAGAGCCCCTCAGGCCGTGTTTTCACCACCTTGGTGCTCACCGAGAAGCCCCCCGAGGGGGGGGGGGAGCCCCCCCTGCCCCCCGATGCCCCCCTCCCCGAGGAGCTGCTGCTCACCCGCCTCTTCGTGCCCGATGGTACGGCCCGGGGGGCCCATTGTGCCCTATGGGGGGGTTGGGGGGTCCCATTGTGTCCTATGGGGGGGTTGGGGGGGTCCATTGTGCCCTATGGGGGGGTTGGGGGGGTCCATTGTGCCCTATGGGGGGGTTGGGGGGGGTCCATTGTGTCCTATGGGGCGGTTGGGGGGTCCATTGTGTCCTATGGGGGGGTCCATTGTGTCCTATGGGGGGCTTGGGGGGGTGTGTCCTATGGGGGGTCCATTGTGTCCTATGGGGGGGTTGGGGGGTCCATTGTGTCCTATGGGGGGTCCATTGTGTCCTATGGGGGGGTTGGGGGGGTCCATTGTGTCCTATGGGGGGGTTGGGGGGTCCATTGTGCCCTATGGGGCGGTTGGGGGGTCCCATTGTGTCCTATGGGGGGTCCATTGTGTCCTATGGGGCGGTTGGGGGGTCCCATTGTGTCCTATGGGGGGTCCATTGTGTCCTATGGGGGGGTTGGGGGGGCCCATTGTGCCCTATGGGGCGGTTGGGGTGCCCTATAGGGGGTTGGGGGTGTCCATTGAGCCCTATGGGGGGGTTTGGGCTGTACCATGTGCTCTATAGGGGGGTTTAGATCCCCCTTGACCCCATGGCTCCATTATTGGGGGTCCCTATGGAGGGCTCCTATGGGGGGAACTTAGGGGTCGCAGTGAGCCCCACGGAGGGGCCCTATGGGGGGGACTTGAGGGGGGGGCTTAGGGGTCCCATTGAGCCCTATGGCAGGGTTTGGGCTGTACCATGTGTCCTAGAAGGGGGGGGTTAGATCCCCTTTGGGCTCCATTGGCCCTTATGGGGGGGGGGTTTTTTTGGGGTCCCCCAATTTTGGGGTGTTCCCCCCCCCCCCCCCCAGGTCCCTGTGGCCACGCTTTGGAGCAGCTCCAGGCCGAGGATTTTGGGGGGGTCACGGCCAAGACCCTGAAGGTGAACCCCGAAACCCTGCTGCAGGAGCTGCGGCCCCGCAACCAGCACCGGGACAGGTGGGGCTATGGGGAGAACCCCGTTAGTGGGGTCTATGGGGGGGGAACCCCATTAGTGGGGTCTATGGGGTGAAGGGATGGAGGGGGGAACCCCATTAGTGGGGTCTATGGGGGGGGAACCCCATTAGTGGGGTCTATGGGGTGGGGAGCCCCGTTAGTGGGGTCTATGGGGGGGGAACCCCATTAGTGGGGTCTATGGGGGGGTCCATTGGGGGGGGAAACCCCATTAGTGGGGTCTGTGGGGGGGGAGCCCCATTAATGGGGTCTATGGGGGGGGGAGCCCCATTAGTGGGGTCTATGGGGTGGGGAGCCCCGTTAGTGGGGTCTATGGGGGGGGAACCCCATTAGTGGGGTCTATGGGGGGGTCCATTGGGGGGAAACCCCATTAGTGGGGTCTGTGGGGGGGGGAACCCCATTAGTGGGGTCTATGGGGGGGAACCCCATTATTGGGGTCTATGGGGTGAAGGGATGGAGGGGGGAACCCCATTAGTGGGGTCTATGGGGGGGGAACCCCATTAGTGGGGTCTATGGGGTGGGGGGAGCCCCGTTAGTGGGGTCTATGGGGGGGAACCCCATTAGTGGGGTCTATGGGGGGGTCCATTGGGGGGGAAACCCCATTAGTGGGGTCTGTGGGGGGGGGAGCCCCATTAATGGGGTCTATGAGGGGGGAGCCCCATTAGTGGGGTCTATGGGGGGGTCCATTGGGGGGGAACCCCATTAGTGGGGTCTATGGGGTGGGGAGCCCCGTTAGTGGGGTCTATGGGGGGGGAACCCCATTAGTGGGGTCTATGGGGTGGGGAGCCCCATTAGTGGGGTCTATGGGCAGGGAACCCCATTAGTGGGGTCTATGAACCCCATTAGGGGGTCTATGGGGGGGTCCATTGGGGGGAAACCCCATTAGTGGGGTCTATGGGGTGGGGGGAGCCCCATTAGTGGGGTCTGTGGGGGGGGAACCCCATTAGTGGGGTCTATGGGGGGGGGGGGAGCCCCGTTAGTGGGGTCTATGGGGGGGTCAATGGGTGGGAAACCCCATTAGTGGGGTCTATGCCCCATTAATGGGGGGGGGGAACCCCATTAGGGGGTCTATGGGGGGGTGGGGGGGAGCCCCATTAGTGGGGTCTATGGGGGGGGGGGAGCCCCATTAGTGGGGTCTATGGAGGGGTTCCTTTGGGGGGGAAACCCCATTATTGGGGTCTATGGGGGGGGACCCCCATTAGTGGGGTCTATGGGGGGGTCCATTTAGGGGAAACCCCATTGGTGGGGTCCATTGGGGGGGAACCCCATTAGGGGGTCTATGGGGGATGGGGGGAACCCCATTAGTGGGGTCTATGGGGTGGGGAGCCCCATTAGTGGGGTCTATGGGGTGGGGAGCCCCGTTAGTGGGGTCTATGGGGGGGTTCCATTGGGGGGGAAACCCCATTATTGGGGTCTATGGGGGGGGAACCCCATTAGTGGGGTCTATGGGGG